>NC_051240.1:7923471-7983471 GCF_015220715.1 Pygocentrus nattereri | reverse complement strand
ATACAGAAGCAAATCTCATCTTAATTTAGGAATTCTGTCTTGTCTTAGATCAGGGGTGTCCAATCTTACCCACCAAGGGATGGTGTGGCTGCAGGTTTTCACTCCATCAAAGCAGGAGCTCACATGATGAGCACTTTAAAGACTGATGCCAATTGATTAAACAGGTAGAATCAGGTGTGCTCCAGCTTGCTGGGAATGAAAACCTGCAATCACAGCGATCCTTTGTGGATAAGAGTGGACACCACTGTCTTACAGCAGTTTATCTCAAGTTAGGACATCTTAAGTTAACAATCAACTGTCCTGTCTGTTACCTAGCCACTAGTGATACATGCACAGCTGAAACGTAAACACATAAACAAAATAACCCCCTGCTGTTTACCAATGTTTCTGCTCTCCAGTTAAAATTTCCATTTCTCAAACGCTTTACTCAAGCACGCTATCGTTATTCCTCATAACAACCACATGTTCAACTGAGTCTACTCATTATTCACCACCATCACTGTAATATTTTATCTGATCAGCTGTCATCAGTATTAACACTCAAAGATAATAAGAGGGGACAGTGAAGATTGTGAAACCACTAGTTTGCAATATAAATAAAATGAAATGTGTATATCTATATCTATATCTATATATATATCAGTCTTCACTGTCCCCTCTCTCTCTCTGTCTATATATATATATATATATGCTGCCTGTAACAGTTGCCTAAAATTGATAGAAATGGACGATTAAAGCAGGAGTGAGAACATTACTGGGCTTATCCTAAGGAGTTTCAGTCTAATTAAGATGATTCTAAACTGTTTTTCTGTAATTGCTTCTGTTGTAATCATCGTCATCGAGACAACAGATTTCAGAGGCACTGTTTTGTCCACTGTTTTTGAAAATCGCTCTTTCAAAATGCACTTTTAACTTTCTGCTGTTAATACTGTCACCATAACAACACATTAATGGCCATTGGTCATTTACCATTATGATCCATGGAAAGACTTTTTTGTATGGACAAAAAACAACATGGGAATGTAGCATAATGGATAAAGAGGGGTTGGAAATAGTGATGTAAAAATTAATTAGCTCTGTGTTCGGGTGCATAAAGCCTACAGAAAAATATCCAAGAAAAACACAGGAAATACAGCCCCTTTAATACAGCGTACAACTTGGCCCAGCACCTCTCCATTCACTCATACATTTACTAGTGAAGTCGTTTGAGTTGAGCTGAAATAAATCAAATTACACTGAAAAAAGCAGAGTTTGATAAACAGGACAGATCTGAACGGAGCAGCATGCGTGCGTTTAGTAGGGCAGTATTAAGAATAATGGAATGACTGAATAAGCTCAGCTCCCCACTGACAGAGCTAGCCAAGAGAATTAGCCATTAACACTGCTCTGAAACACACACCACACATGCACACACACACACAGTACAATTAGCGCTGTAACCATTAGTTACCGCTCAACAGAGTTCAATTAAGCTGTAAAAGGTTCAACAGAAATCAATGTACTCTCATGGTGACAGCGCTTAGCTACAATGCCCTGAACAAAGTGCTACATCGAACTGACGCGATTCAAATGTGTGCATCATGTCCACGTAATTAAAATACATTACATCACCACAACTACTGCCAAGAGGAAGATAAGCATGTGTTGGTGTAATATGTAGCTCTGTTATAACTGAAGTTCGGGGGGAGGAACATGCCTGAAAAACCCCTCCTTCTTCCAATCTAATGGCCTATAAATTCTGATCCTTAGCTTCCATTCCCATGAAGAAGTGTTCGAGGTCTCCATCGCCTCCCTGTTCCTCAGTCCTAGATCAGTCCTACCACAGCTATGAGGGTGATCTGGCCTTCTAGCTACAGACAGAAGCCACCCAGAACTCCAGCCTAAGTTCACCCGCCTTCCCTCATACTACCACCGCATGTTGAAGGCATGATGAACCTACAAAATATTTTATGTTACATATTATTTATGTACAAATGACGCACACCAGTAAATTCAACGTAGCATTTTATTACACAATCTAAACTATCCGTGCAGTGAAACACCACATACACACTAGTGACGACACACACTTGGGGGCAGGCACTTGGTGGTGGGCAGCCCTATCCACAGCGCCCAGAGAGCAGTTGGGAGTTTCAGTCATGTACTGTCGGCTCAAGGGATCAAACCGGCAACCTTCCAGCTGCAAGGCTGGTTCCCTAACCTCCAGCCCATGACTGCACCCATTTTTCACAACTTGTGGAGAGCCTTCATCACCACTGCTATAACAGAATAACAGCTAGAAGGCAGATTATCTGCATTATCTTTATTTTTTTGCCTTCATGCTTCATAAGCCCATCTGTATATACGGTGTGCTAATTAGCATAATGTTTAAATCATAACACACTTGTCTAGAACTATGCTCTATGGCCAAAAGTCTGTGGACATCTGGCCATCACACCTATATACCAATAACAGCTGCCCTTTTTGCAGATATCACAGCTCACACTCTTCTGGAGAGAGGGCCTAGCTCACAATCAACATTCCAGGTCATCCCAAAGGTGATCAGTGGGGTTGAGGTCAGGGCTCTGTGCAGACCACTGGAGTTCTTTCAGAACAAATTTGTCACAACTGATCTTTATGCAGCTCGCTTTGTGCACAGGAGTACAGTCACAGAACAGGAAAAGTGTTTTCCCCATAACTGCTGCTGCTGCAGCTGGAAGCATATAATTGTCTAAAAAGTCTTTGTAAGCAGTAGCATTAACACCCTTCAATCGAACTAAGGGGCCCAAAACCTGAAAAATAGCCCCAGCCCATTAACCCTCTTCCACCGAAATTTACTGTTGGCACGATGCCTTCCAGTGGGTAGTGTTCTCCTGGCACTATCCCAGATTCCTCCAACAGACTGCTATACTTCAGCCTACAACAGGCATTGCACATAATGATCATAGGCTTATGTGCAGCTTCTCAGCCATGGAAGCCCATTTCATGAAGATCCTGATGTACAGTTCTTGCACTGATGTTGCTTCCAGAGGCAGATTGGAACTCAGTACAGATTTTCACATGCTTCAGTGCTCACTGGCTCTGTTCTGCTGGTTTGTGTGGTGTACATCTTCGTCGCTGAAGCGTTTTGCTTCTAGATGCTTCAATTTCACAATAAAAGCACTTAGAGGTGACTAGGGCAGATCTAGCGGCGTGGAAGTACAATGGTGGATGAAGTACACAAATCATGTACTTGAGTTAAAGTAGAGATACTCAAGGCAAAATATTATACCAGTAAAAGGAGAAATCCTCTCTTTAGATCTCCACTTGAGTAAAAGTACAAAAGTATACAAAAGTATTTGCCTTCAAATGTACTAAAGTAAAGTAAATGAAAGTAAAAGTACTAAAACATTAATTATGACATTAATGTCCTGTTATGATTTTTTTCACCTCAAGCTCATTTTAGGTGAAAATACAGCAGAGCTACTCTTGTAACAACAGTCTTTTAATAGAATGTCATTAATTAGTGACAATGATGTCTACTAAAATTATCATAAGCACAAAACACTGAAGGTAAACTTCAGGTTTCTATAAGGAAGAACCGAGTGGTTCTGAAATAACTTTTTTCAAACAAGCAACATTTTGGTTTAAAATTCATTTAAAACTTAGTTACAAGTTTAAGTTCAATAAAAAAAAACTTGTTTTAACATCAGGATCACAAAGGAGTTTCCTTTACTATATTGATCTGTAGGCCTTTGTTCAAAAACTAGCCAAAACAAATTTACTTTAAATGTATGAATTCAGAAAAAAGACACGTCAGTCACGACTGCATATGTGGACATATTTCTATATTGTGGTCTATTTACACAAAGTTAGGTTAGTTGATCATTTATATTGAATAGACACTCCCGTGTCCATTTACGGTCCTGCACTGACGTTGAACCGTGTGCTGCACTGGGTCGGTGTGTCCAACAGCTCAAAACTAAGTGCGCGCTGTGCCCTGATTGGTGCTCTTGCTTTGTGCTTCTTTCTTTTAAGCAATAAGTGATAAGCGATACTTTTTTGATCCCACAACCGGGGAAATTCCTCCTCCGCATTTAACCCATCCGTGAAGTGGAACACCACATACACACTAGTGAACACACACACTAGGGGGCAGTGAGCACACACTTGCCCGGAGCGGTGGGCAGCCCTATCCATGGCGCCTGAGGAGCAGTTGGGGGTTAGGTGTCTTGCTCAAGAACACCTCAGGCATGGACTGTTGGCCCTGGGGATCGAACCGGCAACCTTCCGGTCACAGGGCCAGATCCCTAACCTCCAGCCCACAACTGCCCCCTAATATACACAAATAAACATATACATACATTTTATACACACATAAACCAAAAGGAAAGACTGATTTCTCATAATGCAGGGGAGTAAAAAATAAGATATTTGACTTTGAAATATAGTGGAGTGGAAGTCAAAAGTCACCCAAAATGGAAATAAAGTACAGATACACAAAAAAAAAACTACTTAAGTACAGTAACAAATTACATTTACTTCTTGTGGCAAAGAAGGCATCCCATGCCAGTGTCGTGAAATCACTGAGATCATCAGTAAAACTAAAACATCTGCAAATAATTTTCATAATCTTAATATAATAAAAATGGACATACAGTACTGTCTAGATTTAGGATCTAAATACTCCTATAATCTTACTATTTGGGGAATATGTTTTTTTTTGTTGTTTTTAGACAGCGACAATACACAAACATATGTAGGTTCACTGGTGGTTTTTATATGGTGGTCTATATTTGTGTTGTAGACATAGTGACTGCTAGTTTCTGTCAGCACCACTGTAAAGGTATCTAAGTCAGTAAGTTCCTCTACAATTAACCATTTCACTCAATCAAACCTCTCTGACTGACTTTGCTTACATCTCAATAACTGGATAATACAGAAATTTTCAAAAGTCATCATACAGTCAATGAAGCTACACCAAAATCTAGAAGTATATAAAGTAATCTAAAGCATATTCAGTTTGCCTGAACAAACAGAACGAGCCCCTATATTTGGAGTGGACAGTGATTAGTGTGGAGGTGGTGGCCGCAGGGCTGCAGTCAGTGATAATACAGACATGTGAGAGGTCTGTGGGAGTTAAACACCGCAGTGGGTTTCTGTGACTTGACTTTTAAAGGACTTGCTTTAGGACATGACTGTGTGGCTCTCTGTTAGAGCTGCATTGGCAGGGGTGTCACTAATACTTAGGCTGGGTCCGTTTATGAGTGTGTGTGTGGGCATGGAGAGAGAGCAAGCGAGACAGAGAGACTTTTACATTGTGTCTGTGTGTGTCTGCAGCAGGGTGTCAGTTGGGATGTAGGTCACTAGTGTGAGGGGTAGAGGCACACAAGGCCAAAATGTGAGGAAAAAGTGTAGAGACAGATAAATCTGTAAAAGAATAATTCAACGTCATCCCGTTTATTCACTCACTCACTCATTTACATGCTTGTTTCTGATCAATGTCAAAGCTTAAGTGTCCCAGTGTACTACAGTTTTCTAATAATTCGGGCCCTTTAAAACAGTTTAGGACAAACAGAAATAATCAGGTGTTTCAGGGAATTGAATTTAATTGAAGACTGAAGTAAGAGATATTACAAGATAACCAGCTTTTACCCAAAGGGAAATGACCGAGTGAGTTAACTTGTGTTTCTCTAGTTGTGACTGCTGGAAGACATTGGTGTAGCTGAGAGACTGAAACAAACTGGAAGGTGGAAAACAGAGAGATAACAGGCTAATCAGTTTCTCTGATTCATGTGAGGATGAACTGTCCCTATAAACTGATACAAATTGGTATCAAACACTGAAATTACTCAACTAGTCATCGATAATAAATTATATTTTGTTTTATCTACTATAATTGGTTTTGAATTGAGAAAAGCAGCTAAAACAACTTTGAAAACTCACTGTGAAACAAAGGTTTTTAAAGATTTGCAACTTTAACTCACTTCTGTATCACCATTTCTGTCATTTGACAAACAGAACACTTAAGAACGCTAAGAATCCTTATTGGGGATTCATCATCAGGGGAGAAGTAAAAATGTGTAAAACTTTTTTACAGACCAAAATAAAATTTGTATATTTAAATATGTAATATTTTCATCAAGAAATGAAATATCTAACAATCAAATATATAATTTGTGTTGAAAATTGCTAAAATGGGCATCTTTCTGTCAGAACTCACTATCAAGAGAGGGTGATGCTGATTGACAGCTCAGCAGATGCCATTTGGATTTTTTTAAACTTAGTGATGTTTGAGTAGCGCGGTAAATAGCCCACAGCTCTTTCTGGTTCAAGCCCCGCCCCCTGTTCACTAACCTCTGGGGCGATGTAGTCGGGTGTCCCGCAGAAGGTGCGTGTCGTGACGCCTTCATGTATGTTCTCCTTACACATTCCGAAATCCGCGATTTTGATGTGACCTTCAGCGTCCAGCATTACGTTGTCCAGCTTCAGATCCCTAAAAAAATACAGCATTTATATTCACACAGAGGAATATCAGATATCAGAACATCTGTACCATTGTAACACCAAGAGAGGCAGAAAATTGAACTAAACTTCAGGGTGTAGACTTTGACTTCACTCAAATCTGCTGAAAAAACCCTTCATTAATCTTATCAGGCAATTCCATCAAAGCATGTTTCATAGCTTTAAACACCGGAGAGAAAAAAAGGCCCAGATTCCAGGTTCTGGTTGGCTGGCTTGTTGAGGGGTAAACTTTGCACCTGCAAATAATAAAATTAATTACACTGTAATGAAAATCACTGTACCATCATAGTAAATAGAGGCTCAGTGTTGCATTACTGGAACTCCACACTCACCTGCACCATACGACTACTATGCTATATCTTCATTCTGCTGTACACTTATAAACTGCAACTAAAACACAGTAATCTCCTGTAATTTTACATAACAACTGTAAAAGTGATGCAACTCAGCCAACAATTTATTGTAAATTTACTTTACAAAATGACTTTTTTACCAGGATTCTAAATATATTATTTATTTATTTTTTAAATCAGTGAACTATTATGCATTTAACTTTGCTTGTATTTTGCATTTTCCACTTTCTCTCTGTTTTAAATACACTAGTAAACTGTGGATAATGTCCAATGACACCAAAGCGACATGAGTACAGTGGGAAAAAAAAAACAACAAAGGATCAGGTCGATACTCGATCAAATGAAACATGCCTAGATCTAGATCACTAGATCACTGGATCACTAAAAAAAATAAATAAAATAGAATAATCATAATAATTTGCATAACACTTATCAAACAAGATTGCTTTTAAAAGTAATTTAATACAGTAAAGTACTTCTACACAGACCAACGGCAGGCAAAACAAGCAGGCTGTGAAATATACTTTATGGCCAAAAGTACGTGGACACCCTCCTATTTAATGACTTCAGGTGTTTCAGTGACACTCATTGATAAGAGGTGCATAAAATCAAGCATGTAGCCTTGCTATCTTCATAGACAAACAATGGTAGCAAAATGGGTCATACTAAGCTCAATGGCTTGACGAGTTTGGCCTGCACAGTGTCGAGTTTGGCCTGCACAGTGTCTTGACCTCAACCCCACTGACACCTCAGGAATGAACTGGAATGTCAACTGCAGGTCCGGCCTTCTCGTCCAACATCAGTGTCTGATCTCATAATTGCTATTTTGACTGAATGGACTCAAATTCCTACAGATAGAGCTTAAAATTTTGTGGAAAGCATTCTCAAAAGAGTGGACGCTGTTATAGCTGAAAAGGGGGAGCAACTCCAAATAAATGGCCATGGGTTTGGAATGGGATGCCCAACAAGCCCATATAGGTGTAATTGTCTAATGTCCACATACTTGTGAACCATGCTGCTGCTAGTCTGCAGTCTGGTGTTGGTTTCTGACACTAAGAGCAGCACAGCGTCATCAGAGGGGTTTCTACTGAAGTGTCTGATAAAATACAAAACTACAAAAACAAAGTTTGGCTTTAGAAGTGCACAAAACCTCTCTCTCTCTCTCTCTTTCTCTCTCTCTCTCTCTCTCTCTCTCTCGCTTTCTCTCTCTCTCTCTCTCTCGCTTTCTCTCTCTCTCTCTCTCTCTCTCTCTCTCTCTCGCTCTATCTGACTGTCTCAGTGTGTCAGAGCTGTACAGACAGGCAGCCATGCTGGCTGACGTCAGTGAGAACAGGGTGTGTGTGTGTATGTGTGTGTGTGTGTGTGTGTGTGTGTGTGTGTGTGTGTGTGTGTGTGTGTGTGTGTGTGTGTATGTGTGTGTGTGTTCCATTTCCTCAGGCCAGTTCAGTCGCAGAGAATTAAAAACAACAGGAAGGAGCCAAACAGCTGTGCTACACAAGCGAGTGAACAGGGAGAGAACCAGAGGAGTTCAGGTGATGGCATGCACACCATTAGTGCAGCAGAAGAACACTGGAGTACAAGGCCATTAGACTACATTAGGGCTGGACACTGGGGTGTTAGGGAAGTAGGGTAAGACACAGGGAAATCAGGGACAGATACAGAGGTATTAGAGGTGAATGGAAGGGTATTACGGATGGAATTAAGGATGGATATAGGGGCATTAGGGATGGATTGCGGATGGATATGGGGAAATTATGTCTGCATACAGGGGTGTTAGGGATGTATTACAGGAGTATTGAGGATGGATACGGAGCATTAGCACATGGATACCAGGGCACTAGGAATGGATACCAGGGCATTATGGATGGAGGCAGGGGCATTAGGCATGGTTAAAGTGTTCTTAGGGCTGGATACAGGGGTATTAGGAATGGATGTGGAGCTTTAGGCAAATATACAGGGGCATTAGCCATGGATCTGGGAGATTTAGGAGTGGATACAAGGTGTTAGGGAGCACCAGGCATGGATATCAGGGCATTAGGGATGGATACATGAGTATTAGGGATGGATACAGGGTAATTAGGGATGGATAAAGGGGTATTAGGGATGGATATAGGGTAATTAGGTAGGGATTGGGGGTATAAGGGATCAATATAAGGGATGGATACAGGAGTATTTGGGATGAAAGATTGTTTAAAGGGATTTAGATGATTTGAGAGGAGATAAAATGCATAACGAAATCTTGGATTTGATTTGTATACTCTGGTATGATTCAGAAGAACATAGTTTACGTACATACTTATAAATTATTTGTGATGACAACAATAAAAACAATTTACCATGCTGTCTTTTTTATTTATTTTGGCCAACAAATGAGTGCCTGTTTTAGTGAACACTATTAAAGTTGATTATAATCTAACATGATCATTGTCCACTCAAATTTTGACACAGTTGATTCACCTCCTTCATCTATAGATTTTCACCCTCAGACAGTATGTTTTACATGAATATACGGTGGGCTAAGCCACAGGGGCTATTAGGCTGCCATTTAGAAAACAATAGAAATAAAACACAAAGAAAAAATATAAACTGTATTTATTTACCTGTATATGACTCCTTTCCGGTGCAGGAAGAACAGGCCCACAGCGATCTCTGCTGCATAAAACCTGTAATGACAGACACTCTGGTTACACAGTCTATTCACACTGATGGATCTGCTCAGTCACACTAAATCATCAGCACTCAGCCAGTACTTTTCTACAAAGCAGCACCAGCATCAAGCCTTTTCTGATGACTATTCCCATTTCAAAGGATTGGAATCACTGTGTCAGGTATAAATGATCACCCTAGCTAGCCGGAATTCATATTAACATGTTACTAAAGCTAGTCCATGTGCAGAGACATTAGTCTCAGACTGTGTTTTTTGTGATTTAGACTCTTCAGTGCTTTAAATGTGATTAGATGACGAACTGCATAGGGGAAAAGTTCAGTTCTTTGATTTTTCCAGCACTTATTTTCCATGACTTTTCCAAGCCTGGAAAAGCCAAATTCTATATTCCATGACTTTTCCTAAATTTTCATTACCATACAGACCCTAAATTGGTCTTATCAGTTTCCAAACACTGGCAAAAAGTTGTTAAAAGAAGAGGTGATGCCACTCAGTGGTATGTGTTGCTGGCATTAAATTCAAAATGGGTTTATATTTTTCAATAAACTATAACATTCCCCAGTTTCGATATCTCACATGTTGTCTTTGTATTACATACAATTAAATACAGGATATATTTAAAATATTTTAATATTTCAAAGGTAGTGATCACATCTCAGGGCAGACAATCTGACAATTTATGAAAACAAATTACCATACAAAGACGAATACAGTTCATTATTTATCATCTGATAAATTCATGATTCCATTAAACCTTTCAAAAATAGCTAAAATACCTTCTAATGCCCATATGTCAAACTTAAGTCAGGCCCATGACACAGTCCTATTCGACCCACAAAATTATTTTAATTTTCTACTCTTAGTAGTCCGTTTCACTATGAGATGCGCGACAGTCCCCAGCATGCACTGCAACGTAGTGTGCGTTCCAACACACAACAATGCATGGGTCAGCGGGTACACAAAAAGAAAAGATGCCTGGTGTCCAGTTCAAGCAAATACAAAATAAATCCTAAATAAAATGAAACTGTTTTAGATTTACTTTTGAGTGCATATTTAACTTATATTTTGCAGTTGCAGTTTTGGCATATTTTGAATAAACAATATCCAGTTGGGGTCACAGCAAAAAGTGCAAATAAAATAAAAACACAGCTGGCCTATGTATTTGCTGATATTTTTTAATATGCCCCTTTAAGTGGTTGAGTTTGACATCCCTGATCTAATGTATAGTAAAATATTTCAATTTACAATGTATATGTTATTATAAAATAGCAATAATTATTAATATGACCATGAGTTGCAAACAGTAGTGTATGCTCCCCACCAAAGGCTCAATTAAAATATATGATTGCATTTAACTTGAACCAGACATTAGGCAGACATTGGCAGTCTCACTGATACTTGATCAGAGTATTTAGAAGTCTATCACAGAAGTCTATCTGAGGATATGTTAGAGAGGCTGAGAGACACAATCAATTCAACAAACAGTTAAACATGCAGAAGCTTACACGGCCTGGGGTTCTTTAAACTTGCCCACTTGCTGAATGTGATACATGAGGTCACCTCCATTCACATACTCCATCACAAAATACAGACGATCCTAGAGAGAGAGAGAGAGAGAGAGAGAGTACATATAAGCTATGATAAGGTCATATTTCATAACAGCAGCAATATATATATATATATATATATATATATTTATATATATATATATATATATATATATATATATATATATATATATATATATATATATATATATATATGTAAGTCAGGTTTCTAGGTGCTACTTAAAGCAATTTTTTTAAAGATTTATATTTTAACATTTTTTGCAAACTTGTGCTGGCACCATGAACTCTACATAATCACTGTTGGCTCTGCTGTTGGCATGGCGACAACTAAGATAACTGAGCAGCTGTGCTCCAGCAAATAGAACTTTTAACAAATGCTAAAAGGTGCTCAAACTCCAAAAGCAGCTCAAACGAGGCTCAAACCGAACTAGAAACATCTGATTTTTATCCTATGGAAGTGCTCAGAGTTTTAGTTTCTGAATGAAGAAGCTGAATGAAGCTCTTCATGCCACTTTCACTTGTCCAAAATGGACAGTAGCCCAGTTCAATGCTTGTCCATTATGCTGGGAGCAAAGGAGATCTTATTTGCTCTAGATGACATTCAGCCCACTTTTTTATGCTTGACAACAGAACCAGAATCAAACTTATTTTTCAGTATATAAATGTAAGTTCCCTGGTCAAAAAATCAGTCATCTTGTGTGTTTAAGTTAATAGTAACTATAGGCTCCTGCAGATTTGCATTACACGAGGATGCTCGCGGCTAATAATACACACAGGGCATGAGACAGTACAGTGCAGTAAATGTCTCATTTGATGTGTAGAAAATGGGTGGCAAAGCAGATGTTAATGATTGGCAAAAAGGAGTGATTGCATTTGGCCAAAGGCCATAGTGGAAGTAGCTGAATTTGCAGGTGTATCAAAGCATATAGACAGACAGGTCTACCAGCAGTGACAAAATCCCAGTCTAGAGAAAATTCTCATCAGAAGTGTGGCCGAAAGACGAAAATGATGGATAGGGACCGCTAGCGACTTGTGAAGAAAAATCCCTTTTTTTTAGGCAAGAATTGCTTCTGGAGGTTAATGCAGGTCCATCAAAACCAATTTATGAAAGAACACTCTTGCACACCATGAACAGATGGAGCAGAGCGGCACGTAAGAGGCCTTTGCTCACTTCTGCTCAAAAAGCTGTCTGTTTACAGTGTCCGAAGAGACACAAACACTGGACTGTTCATGACTGGAAATGTATTATCTGGTCAGATGAATCTGGATTATTCCTGTATGTTCATGGTTCTCAGCATCGTGTTCATCGCAGACTTCAGGAAGCCTTCAGGGAGGACTGTATGCAAGGTGATTTTCAAGTTCGAGCTTCTGGGGGTGCTATTCAAGCTTGTGGATGTAGTACATGCTTGTCGTTAAAGACGACAATTTTTTTTGTCCAGTGAGCTTATTATATATGCATATTCCAACATAATGCAGCTGCTCTCTATCTTCAGTGGTTACACACTACATATCATTTGTAGGAAGCTGCAATAAGGGAAAAAAAAAATCATGTTCAAGGTGATGAGCAAAGGTGTAGATAATAAAGTGACTGAGAGAGCTGCATAACTGTTGTGGTCACCAACCCTGCTCCTGGAGATCCACTGTCCTGCTGATCCACTGTCCATCTGACCCAGCTTATTAGATGGACTGATGATCTGCCTTGGGTGTGTTTAGTCTGGGGTGTAAGTTAACTCTTCAGGAAGGCAGATCTCCAGGAGCAGGGTTGGTGACCACTGGTGTAAAACACTGAAGAGACCCATTCTTTGCTGTTTACATTACAGATTCACAGTAAATCATGTAGTACATACTTTATTGGAAAGCCTGTGATATTAATGGAGGACCTGTTTAGTTTGTTAGTTATCACTTAGCCTGCTAGCAAGCTGATCAGCCTGGTTCTCATTTAGAAAATAAATCATCAGGCCTTCAGGTTAAACAGAACCAGGTTCCTCCTTCATCGGTACACTCAGTAGTGCATCCAATCAGCATTACAGCTACAGATTATCCCATTATTTTTCCTGACTTGGTGCTGTAACACAGAATTCGGCTGGTGTGAGGCAGACTGTGTGCGTACATCGAGTTTTTTACAATGACTCTGAACAGATTTTATCTGTTTGTAAAACATTTAAACAGTAACGATCATCTCAAATGGACTTTTCAAAGCCTTTTTTAAATAATAAAAAAAGCTAAATCCACAATTCAAACACCATCTGCTAATCATGTTTAATCATGACTTTCCCATCATGCTTAACTGCAATTAAGGTTGTGATTACGAAAGTATAGCGCTATAACAGAACATTCCGGCAGCTGTTATTTTCCCATCTCTATCACATAGAGTATAAAAACAAAATCAAATTCACATAAATCTATATCTAGAGCTCATTTCAATTACGGCTGCTGCCTGCAGATCAAATGGGCTTTTCAAAACCAATCTGCTTGTGGAGCGAGAGGAGAGGTGCGATCAGGAAAGACAAGGCATCAGGGCTGCTCTTTATTTACTATACAGCTCTATCTCAAGGCTGTGGAGAGTGATAGGGATGGGGGGGTTACAGGGGTGGGGGGCTCTTCTCAGAAAAGAGATTGAATAATTAAATATTCATATTGAACAGGAGGTCTGATCGCAGAGCAGTTTTGACTTTAGAGGGTTCTGAAGATTTTAATTAGAAGTGACATAACTTGAATTTGACTGGACGGCCCTTAGACACAAATAAAACATCTGTTGCCAAAAACCAGTGGAGACTTCTTCGTCGTCTTTCTCAGCTGCTGTATACTTCGGTATGTAGAGGTGGGCGAAATGGTAAAAATATATTATTGTAATACTTTAAGATACATTCATCTGTCACAATATTTATTTTCTCAGTCAGAGCTGAGAAAAAAGACCCAATAGTGCTACATTTTAAATCGTAATATCAAAAACGGTTAATGGAATGATTTTATTTAATATTTGCACTAAATCCAGTTAAATATGACTAATTTTGCTTTCTTTGGAATGAAATAGGAAGTTGGTCAGTTCAAATAATGGCAACATACATATGTTCAGAAAAGCATATTGTATTATATTGTGACATGATGTATCATAATGACGTATAATGTTACCATATTGTGCAGCCCTCGGTGTAGGCCAGGGGTCAGCAACCCAAAAATTAAGAAGAGACATTTTGTCCTTTCAACAATAATCAATCCACTTTGGGAGCCACAACAATTTATATCCGTTTTACCACAGTGGCTGTAAATACAGTATGTGTTCATATACTCAGTATGTGTTAATATACTCCTATAGGCTAAAAAAAATATAAACAAAAACACACGTTTACTTTGCTCCGCTTTAAGCTTTAGCTCAGCTATAGCCACTTTTCTCACATCTCTGGCAGGAAAGAAAAGTAGAACAGTTACTTTAAAATGTTTCTCCATTTGCTTTTTATGAGGCTGAAGTCAGCTTCTCACTCTCCAGTTTCATGTGCGAATGGTCCCATCCCATGTTAAATATGCCTGAGGTGTCAGAATGCACTCCTGCACCATTTAAGGTGGTATGGAAAAATTTGAAGAAGAAGCTGGAGACCGAGAAGCTGACTTCAGTTTCGTAACTTTTTGCTGTTTGACAGTTTCTCTTTGTAGATTAAACGTATCAGGAAACCAGCTGGAGTGCTTATCAATGCAAAGAAGACCATTTTTCTCCAAATTAACAACGTTCCTCTTAAATCTTTCTCTTTGCTTTTTCGTTAGCTACTAGCTAGGCGAGGGTAAATTACCAGTTGTAGGCTACATGACATCCAGGATTTCAGACCATTTATTGTTATTTATTGTGTTAGACCGGACCGATCAGCAGAACACTTTTTTTGTTGTACCTAAATATGTAATTCTGCTTGGACAGGAAAATACTAGATTTAGTGACTAGACTTAAGATCGTTTTACTTGACAAGTTACCATTTTTTGCAGTGTGATCTTGAAAGTGGGAGGAATGCTTTGCCAGTGGGAGGGGTCTTTGTGGGTAGGCAGTTTTGAAAAGATTATTTCCCCATTAGCTGGTGAAGACAGAAGGGAGGCAGATAGCTTCACAAAGAACTGAAGCTTTGCGATTTCAGTAGTCCAGTTTTCCTTTTACTGCTGGTCAGGATTTCGATTTGACTCAAGAAAATGTTTTTTGGACTTTACTACTTAGTGGCGAATTGTGGCTTTTACTCACCGAGAGGGAGAAGTAGTCTAGCTGTTCACTTGCAACAGAAAAACTAGTAGTGCTATTAGTGGAGTTAGCAAACTCGCAATTTTCAATTTTGTGATGAAAGAGACTAAGAAATGTGCCGCAGTCCTCACCACAGTCTGGAAGCAGGAGTGAAGCTGGGTGAGGAACGGGGGTTTGTCTTGCTGGGCCAGCACCCTCTTCTCCACCATGGTGCACTCCACATCATCATCCTGAATCACCACATCCTTCTTCAGGATCTTTATAGCGTACAGCTCCTCTGAGGTCTTCATCTCCGCTAACATCACCTGTGGAGAGACCACCGTAATTCAGGACACATGCAGAACACACTGTCTTAGAATCTCCTTTAAAACAGATTCCACTGCTGTTTGATTAAAACTCAGAGTCATTAGTTAATCTGATAGCCCCCTATAGATTCTCTACAGACACTCAGATTGATAAAACACCGTCTATTGACACATTGTGTTCAGTATAAACAGTGTTAGGATTAGGTTTAGACTTTGTGTGGATGTTGAGACCATGGTTAGGTTTAAGATAAAGTTTAGGCCGTGGGTGGAAGGTAAGACTAAGGTTAGAATTAGATTTAGGGGTTTAGGTGGAAGTTAAGGTTATGACTAGGTTTACAATTAGGTTTAGTTTTTGAGTTGAAATTGAGACTAAGGTTAGGTTTAAGATTAGCTTTAGGCTCTGGGTGGAAGTTGAGACTAAGGTTAAGTTTAGAATTAGGTTTAGGCTTTGAGTGGTAGTTAAGACTAAGATTAGGAGTAGATTTTTAGGGTTTGGGTGGAAGTGAAGGTTATGACTAAGTTAGGATTAGTTTTAGTTTTTGAATGGAAGTTAAGACTAAGGTTAGAATTAGATTTAGGGTTTAGGTTGAATTTAAGGTTATGACTGGGTTTAGAATTAAATTTTTATTTTATTGGGTTTAGAATTAAATTTAAAATTAGTTTTTGAGTGGAAGTTAAGACTAAGGTTATGTTTAAGATTAAGTTTAAGCTTTGAGTAAAAGCTAAGATTATGATCAAACTGAGAATTAGGTTTAGTTTTGCATGGAAGTTGTGGTTAGGATTAAGTTTGAGATTATGAATAGGCTTTGTGTGGAAGTTGGTTAGAGTTAGGTCTACGAATAGGCTTAGGAAGTTACGGTTAGAGTTGAGTTTAGAATTAAGTTTATGTTTGAGTAGGACTTATGGACAGACAGAAGTTTAGGTTTTAAGTGGAAGTTATAGTTACAATTAAGTTTAGCTTTCGGTTAAGATATGGGTGGAAGTTAAGGTTAGCTTTACGTTCAGGATTAGGTTGGAGAGTTATGGGTGGAGATTAAGGTTAAGATTAGGTTTAGGATTAGATTTAGGCTTTAGGTGGAAGTTAAAGCTAGGGTTAGGTTTGGGATTAGGTTTTGTTTTAGGTGGAGTTTAAGATTAGGTTTAAGATTTGGGAGGATGCTAAGGCCAGAGTTAGGTTTAACATAAGGTTTAGGATTGGGGTGGAAGATAAGGTTAGAATAGGTTTAGAATTAGGTTTAGGCTTTGGGTGGAAGTTAAGGTTAAGGTCTGTTAAGGCTGTTTTTCACCAAACTGTCACTTTAATAACAGATGATTTCAGTGTAAATAGTCAACATGTTAACACTTACAATATTACTTAAACTTGGTCATTTTGTTCATGTTAATGCCTTAAGTTTGCAGACCTGTTGAGTGGACAACTGCAGATGACATACACACCTTTCCAAAGCTTCCTTTCCCCAAAACAGCCAGGAAGTTAAAGTCAGAGAGCTTGACCTGGTCCAGGTTACAGGAGGGTAGGCTGGACCTGTCGTCATCCAGAGGGGTGATGGCCTTCTTACCAGGGCCCAGCTTGGCTTTCTAAGAGAGAGAAAGAGAGAGAGAGTGAAATCAGCCTGACTGAACCAGGCCAGTAGCCACCATGTCTCAGTGCATATGGCAGCAAGGGACTGACCAGAGCACACGCGCCAAAACCCAAAAAACCTGCAGACACTCTGGTCACAGATGGAGCACAGACATCACACGCTTAAAAAAAACACCCATTACAAGGCCTTCAGGGTGCCAGCTGTGAGAACAGTGCAAATCTGAGGCTTTTGGAGCATGCATCACACACAACACTGGTTAGCAGGAACTGACGCATGCTTTCTGTGGACACTCTTAAGTATGTCAGTTGGGGGGGCAGGAGAAAAGCAGTTAGCTGCAACTTCCTCCAACAACAAGACTGCTCAAAGGTAGTCTTAGACATCTTTAGCATCCTTTGTTTCTTTAAAATTATTAATAAAATTTGTTAATGTATTGTGGAAATTGTGCTTTACTACATTGAAAAGTACATAATTGCAGCTATATTACAACTTACTAGTCAATAAAGTCCAAATGAGCAGTAGTGAACTAGAAAACATTCACCACACCCTACATTTTAACTCCTAACAAATACTAGGATACTCATCCAAATGCACACATTCAAAACAGACATCTCCAGTGCTGCTCCAGTTAACACCTGGCTTGTCATGCAGTCAAAGTGAAATCTGAACACTGAAAAACATGTTAATGGTATAAACAGGCCCTCTGATTCAGCCCGAGGGCTCATATTTGTCTGACTTGTTTGGAATTGTAGGTTGAATTTGGGTCGATTTGGAGTGGGTAGCTCAGTGGTCTCAGTGTCAGTTCAGTTTGAGATGTGGTTTGACTTGATGCTGATGTTTCATCCCTGGATCTGTCACACTGACTGATGTGATTGACTTCAGGATGGCTCCTAGGGTTCATTCAAGAGAAATGGGCCCTTCTGAGGGCCCCCACAGGAGCCTTAAAAGAAATTGCCAAGCTAAACAGAGGTGCTTTTTATGTTTTAGTCATAATGGTATAAAAAAATCTTGTGGGAATGTTTGAAAACTATTTGTTTAAAATGCAGACAGCAAAAATGGAATAGCAAAAATTATTGATGCAGATCTGCCAAAATTGGGAAAACATTTTGAGTAGCATAGTAGCTTAACACAGAGTTCAAATGCATTCACATCACTTTGCTTATTTGGTCATTTCTCCTCTCATCACCATGACATCAGGTTTGGTCATTTAACATATAAACTGGCTTTGAAGAAAACAACAGTCATATATTATTGAGAAGAACATATTTACATTTATGAACTGCTCCTCTCATTACAGTTATGGGTTTGGCCTCAATAATAACTAAAATAGTGCATTTCCTGAAAGAAATGCAGAATCGCTGCACACATTAAGAGATTTGAGAATGGTTGCTAAAGCATTGCCAGGTGGTCGCTATGGTATTTTACATGGTTGCTAGGGTGTAGATTAGTAGGTGCTGAGGAATTCCATGTGGTTTTTGGGTGGTTGCTATGTTATCCCAGGTGGTTGCTAAGGTGTTACTAGGTGGTTGTTATGGTATCCCAGGTGGTTGCTAGGCGGTTGCTAAGGTATTCCAGGTTTTTGCTATGTTGTTACCAGGTGATTGCTATGGTATCTCATGTTGTTGCTAAGATGTTGCTAGGTGGTTGCTATGGTATCCCAGGTGGTTGCTAAGCAGTTGCTAGGCAGTTGCTGTAGTATAATTACTAAGCAGTTGCTATGGTATCCCAGGTGATTGCTAAGGTGTCGCTAAGTAGTTGTTTTCATACCCCAAGCAGTTCCTACATTGTTGTTAGGCAGTTGCCATGGTGTACAGTGTGTTCATAGCCATAACATGAATGGGAGTGTGATTTTGATTGAGCAGAAGTTTAGTAGATGAACATACAATTTTATACCCCTTGATTCCTATGGAAAACAATTCCTGAATTTAAGAAAGATGTTGTGAAAATTGTACATCCAATCAAAAACTTGTATACAGGCACACCATTCTCAATGAGACCAAACATTCCAAGGTGGTAATGTCATCGATATCCCGAAAACTGTGGGGGAGTTAGCAGACAAAAATCTGTCAGACAGCTAAGAAAAGAAGAAGAATATAAACCAGATAACAAGTGTTGCACAGTGCAAACTAATTATGAATTTAGGACTATGAAAAGTGATATTTAACAATCTGCAACACACAAACAATATAACTAAACACTGCCAACTTTAATGCCTGGCAAACAATCAGGCTATCCTGAAAAATACATGACGTGAGGCTAACGCTATTAATGTTAAATCTTTTCTTGACATTGGCAGGTCTACGTTAACTCAATTCACAATGTCAACTTTTCACATCCACCCCAGCCTGTATACCTTCGCAAATGGATAAAAACACCATCCTCCATTGTGGAACCAGCTACACAAAGTGAAGAAGGCAAATGAGAGGGATTTCATGTTGTTGTCGATTTGCAGTCTCTTGAAATGTTTGGCATCATGCATTTGTCATCCCTGCTTGATGTTTGGAGGAATTAACCTAGTGCTGTCATTGGTCAACCTCTTTCTTTTCCTTTTGAGAAGGCTAGACGCTGCTGCCTCTTGTTGTTTGACTTGAGCACTGCATGTGCACAATTAAACTCACAGGCGTCTCCAGCTTTTTGCGTAATATAGAGGGACAAATTATACCAGCATTCTCTGACATCACAATGTACATGCTATGCAAAATGCGCATAGGTCTGTTAATGTCCATCCCTGATACAGAGCACTTATGATCATGTCCAGTTCTAAAAGGCCACAGCACTGTTCAGTTCAGTTCCACTACTTGATTTGATGAAAAATAATAGTCAATAATAAGATAATGTGACAAAGGCTTCATTCAAAACATTCAACTTTATACTGCGCTGCTCTGGTTCTATAGCACTGGGCATGACTATGACTGCTCTGTATATGAAAATTTCATATGAAAATATGAAAACTGGAAAATGCATCACAGGAGCTCATGCAAGCAAAATGTGCTGCAATTTCTTTTTCTGACTGATGATTTTCAGTTCCCTTTTACACTAAATGTTGTCAATCAGCCAAAACATGGTGGTACCGGAGGTTTGCTTCTTTAGTTTTGTACTGGTGCTATCAGGCTAATCTAGCTATCATGTTAGCATTGTGCAAACTGCATTAGTGCTTCAAATATTTTGCTGCAAAGCTTGTAACTCTGAGTTCCCAAACTAGGAAGAAATCAAAGAAAACTCCTCTCGCAACTGGGGATGGTGTCCTACTGGGAAACTTAGCGTGAAACATCAAATAAAGTAATAAACTTATAGCCTTCCATTTTAAATAATATAAGCTTTAGACTAGTCAACATACAGACAGTAGTAGTTAAATCTTTAACATCGACTATAAATCTCAGCTCTTTTGAGAATTTTAAAACATTATAAACACTAAATTTATCACTCATATCCCTAATACGACTAGCTTGTTGATAACAATACTCACTTCTATGGAGGTGTCCATGTTTTTTCTCCCTTTGTAGCTTAAACACATGGTAAAAAATTCTGGCTAATTCTGAGCCCTGACCTCTCTCATCCTAGTTAATTTAAACACAGTATTTAACAAACTTGACAAGACCTGATTACTTACATCAGGTCTGGACACCATGTGTTAGGCTGGGATTGGGTTTAAATAACACGTTAGGTTCTCATAGCCTCAGGTTCTCATAGCCTAGGTTCTCATAATTTTCATTTCAGCATCACCCTCTCGTGTTGTTAGCACTAAAGTCCACGAGGCCCATGCTATCATTAGAAACATCAGGCATTATTCAGCACTTTTGGTGATGGAGGGTGGGTTCTGGTCAGAATTTTCTTGATCTCGGGTCAGTTTCGGACTTGTCAGGTTGAGTTTGGATTAAATGTTGTTGGGTTTTGTTCAGGTCAGGTAAGACTTGGACAGAAAATTTTTAGGCCGTGTTTAGGTTTCAACCAAAATTTAAGGCCCAACTAAAGCTATAAAGTGCAAGCATAAATGATCGCAGTTAAGTTTAGAAGTCACCTTAAATACTGGATTATGTACTTCCTGACACTGAATGACACACCATACAGACAAAACTAAGGCTTCCAGATGAGCTACTGCTATTCTTAGCCATGCTAATGCACTTTTGTCCATGTTTATAGATGACAGTATGCCATACAATGTCAGAAAGCACAAAATAACGTCTGCATGTGATGACTGAGGCATGATGCTAACTGACAGCCACAAGCCTTTTCATTCCTAGCTACATTAGCCTCGTAGCTCCACTGCTAAAACTAAAGAAGCAAACACTGAGCACTAAACATGACTGATCTGATCAGCTACATCTGAGGTAAGGAGGGAGTTTGTTTTGGATGTTTGATCAAACTACTGCTTAAACATTCACAAAGCCTAATGATGCCATGCGCAAATGCAAAGGCCACGGAGCCCTGCCAAGCTCAGCTCGCGCTAACTCGAGCCGTCACATCACAGGTAGCACGATGCTGTTTGGAAACCGCATAACTTCAAACGTCTTTTGGCCTCGACTTTCTCCATTCACGCCTCCACACTCAGAAACATTCACACACCAAGACAGTCTGCCTGGAACAACTTTAGAGGAAGAAAGCAGAGATTAGCATGGCGCTAAAGTTTCACTCTTCTTAGCACTAACAAAGCCATTAATACAGCAGCCGTACTCTTGAATGCTGTGACACGCGAGGAGGAGCAGACCAGGCCAAACCCAAACCAGAGAGGACTACAGTCACCTTTAGCCCCCCTCTCTCTCTCTCTCTCTCTCTCTTTTATCAAACACTCATATGGATGCTCTCACACGCACCTGTTTAAGGCCTTTTAATGTCTTATCCTGCAATCACAGGACAAAAGTAAACACAAAGTTCCCAGTCACATATCCTATATAATATACAGTACAATAATATAAATATTGTTTTCAGTGCAATATGTAATTCAGACAATCAGCACTGCATCATGCACTAATTATGCCTTTTATGAAAGCAACTGTTATTATAACTGTTAAAACCAGTGCAAAACTGGTGGAAGTGGAAAACTACTACCTACCACTTAAATCCTTAAAACAACATAAGTTCTCTTTTCTAAATTTCAGTTTTATATACATATATATATATATATATATATATATATAAAACTGAAATGTTTGTTTATCCACCCTCATATGATTTAAGAACAGACAGTTAGGAAGGCTGAGAGAAAAAAAATGGTAAAAGAGGACTGAGAGAAGGAAATAAGTTCAATATAATCAAACATCTTATTACTCCAATTACCTTTTATCTTTTTTAGGATCAACATTAGAGTTAGAGGTCAGAAAGAGAGAGAGAGAGAGAGAGAGAGAGAGAGAGAGAGAGAGAGAGAGAGAGAGAGAGAGGGGGGGGGCTGCTTAGAGTATTAAGAGGTCTAAGACTGGCATCTAGCGGTCATTGTTGGAACTTCAAGCTTTTTACTAAGCTTGTCAGCGCAAAGTGTACCCCATGTTTTCCCTAAATTCCCTAAATAACAATTGAATTCTTTCATGTGTGAAACAGAAACATTCCCAATGTGGATGTCTGCTCTACTGACAACAAAAAAAACTTAGATGTCATTAGAACATTATGAAAGAAAAAAAGAGCACAAACTGTCAGTGGGTTTGAAGGGGAATTTTTTTTTTCTGCATAATTTATAGTTAAGCTGTTAATCAAATCGTTCAGAGTAGTTTGATATTAAATGCTTTGGTCTAAAGAAAGAAACTGGAGGCTTTCGAGAGTGATGCTGATAGGAACCAGACGTCTGAAGAGTTTAATGCCTCTGAAATCTCCCTCACAGAAAGCTATTGTATAAAATGTTAATGATACACTGTCTGATGCCCAAAACACTGTTTAACAGCAGTTTTGAGATAAGTTTTAATCCTAAAGCATCAGCTTTGAGAGAGAGAACATCAAGCTGCTGTATCCACATCCACAGGTGTTTCTGTCCATCCAACTCAGCACTGTGGGTCTGAAAGGATGTGTAGCTGTTCAAGAAGCCCTCACTGAGAACAGCAGACAGACACATCAAACAAAGAAGCTGAACAATGGACTGACCACCCCAGAGTCCAGACTTCAATACCATTGAATGTGTTTGATAACTTCAGAAAATTATCAACTTCTATGGCTGAACTTTGGAGGTGTGTCTGCAAGTTTCTGTTAGAAACTGAAAGTGAGGGTCCGGAAAAGAATGGAAGCTATAATAAAGGTAAAGAGTGACACACTGAATACTTAACAGTCTGATATTATATTTAGTTGTTGAGGCTTCTATGTGAGTTTTGTTAAGTACATGTCATATAAATATGACTAACTTCTACTTGACTGGAAATGAAGTAAATGAAGGGGGTCTCTGACTTTTTCACAGAACTATGTGTAAGCGTGTAAGGGGGAGAGATGATCGTCAGAGGGATAACAGACCTATTGCCTTCAATAAAGTCTGCCTTAAAGGGTGGACAGAGACCTTAGTGTTGCCATGGAAACAGGGAAAAGAGCAAGCATACACCCATGAGGGGGAGTGTTAATGGGCATAGGGCACCACAAAAGTGTGTGTGTGTGTGTGTGTGTGTGTGTGTGTGTAACTGCAAACTGCAGGGCCACAGTGGTGACACTTCAAACCCCTGAACACTTTGACACGGCAACGCCTGCTTTATTGCTTCCTCACCTATCAAGTAGTGCCATAATGTCAAAATGTAAGCTTCAGTAATATTAAGATATGAGTGCAACACTGTATTTCATCCAGTTATCATCCATAAAGCCTCCAGTGAGGAATCCTCAGGGTCTGCTAGACCGTCAGAGAAGGTCTAATGATTACAGAACAAGGCATAATTAGTTATATTTTATTCAAAGTAATGTAACACTGCAATTATTATACTAATACTCAGATTTTGTTGGTTAGTAACTAAAATAATAATAATATAAAAATGAAACTGGCAATGGAAAATTCTTCAGCTATTTTTTTCTCAGTGGGATCTAGGCAGATACAGCTAAGTGAGCTCTCCCATTGGTTAGGGCTTCAGGAACTGAACCGAAAGCCTTGCATGTTACATTAACCACCAGCATCATGTCTATGCTTAATTATAATTACATGATAATTAGTTTTAATTTACAATAAAACCAGTTTTGTGAGAAATGTCACTCGGGGTCCTCTGGACATTCTAGATAGGTCTGATTGTGATTATGAGCCATGGCCTAGCCATTTTTCAGTTAGTTGTAACAGTAACAGTGGTGGCATATAAAAACTCAAAAGATTAGGAAAGACATCTCGACTCCTGGTTCTTATTATGATCACTGTAGTTACTTTGTTTACATCTCAACCTTTCAATTTTGCAGAAAGTTTGAAATTTTGAAAAATCGCTTCCTCCTTTAAAGCTTTCATATTTGAGAGAGAGGATAAAATCCAGTTGCTTCAGATCTGAAAACATTCACAGGTGTTTCTGTCCATCCTTCCACTGTGAGAAGACAACTCAGCGCTGTGGGTCTGAAAGGATGTGTAGAACCTCATTGAGAAAAGGAGACAGACACATCAAGCAAAGAAGCTGAACAATGACCACCCCAGAGTCCAGACCTCAACATCACCCAATATGTTTGAACACTTGAATGATTCAAACTTTTGCATGGGACAGTAAAAAGTAAAGTCTAAAATTAAGCCCAAGAAGCAACAGTATCTGAATGACTTGGTTAAGTAGCATTCTTTTGACTTATTTTTGAACTCTGTTTAATGTCAAAACATGGGATGTATTTTTTGCTGCAACACAAGGCTGTAGATAAAACAATTCTTTTTCATCAAATTCAACTCATAATAAAACATTTGCTCTCCTAATAAAAAATGTGGTATATATTGAAAGTTTATAATTTGCATTTTCCACACGGTTCTCTACTTGTTCTACTGAGAACCAGTTAAAGGAGAAATCCACTAAGTCTTTAATATTTCTGTATAATTCAAGCTTTAAGGTGTAAACAGTGTCATTCAGAGTGGTTTGATGTGAAATGGTTCATTGAAGAGAAACTCACAGACTCTCATTTCTTTACAGTGGCGGTGATAGGAACCAGGGATGACATAAAAATGTAAAACGTTAATATACCATTTTATTTACTATCCACAACCTCCAGTGAACCTACATGTATATTCCAAGTTTAATATGTAATCTAGATGATGATAAATCAGTGATAGATCTGAAAGAAAATAAGTTTTCGCTGGGGACTGTTTTGCCTTACAACACCCTGCATGTCTCCTTCCATCACTAGTGCATTTTAAAAATATGCTTTAGGACAAAAATCTCAAAACTGCTGTAAAACAGTCTCTCAGGCTTCAGGAAGTGTATCATAAACATTTCATAATAACTTTCTGTGAAGGAGATTTCAGAGGCATTAAACTCTTCAGACGTCTGGTTCCTATCAGCACCACTGAGAAACTTGGTAAGTTTCCAGTTTCTTTCTTTTGACCATAGCCTTAATATCAAACTACTCTGAATGACATCTTAAGCATTAATTATGTAGAAATAATAGTAATAATAAAAAACTTAAAAAAATCTGTGGTATTCCCCTTTTAACCTGACAGTTTGCCACCGTTTATACTCTTTTATAGACTCTTTACAGTGGTGGCGATAGGAACCAGGGGTCACATAAATATGTAAAAACATAGATATACCATTTAATACATTGTCCAAAACCATCAATGGACACCAACCTTCACTTGTCACTTGAGTTTTATATGTAATGTTGATGATGGTAAAGTTTCCTTTGGGGACTATTTTGCCTCACAACACCCTGCATGTAACCTGTCCATCATAAATGGACCTAAAAAATAAGTTTAAGACCAAGATTACAATAAAACAATACAGTATATCAGGTGGGGTATTCAAAATGAATGTGTAATATCTTTCTGTGAGGGAACGTTTAGAGGTGGATGTCTGATTCCTATCACCACCACTGTGAACAGTTCTGGTTTCTCTAGAACAGAACATTTCACACCAAACCACTCTGAATGCCTTTGTTTACATCTAAAGCAGACATTTTGAAAAGCTGGCAGAATGACAGCATTTACAGCTTACATAAATAAATGCATAATGAATGTGATATTAAAAATGAATACGTGTCTCTTTAAGTGAGACAAGTGAAGCTTGAAAAAATCAATAGCATGAACATTCACTTTAATACTGAGCGAGACAACAGGCTGCCCTAAATGACCACCATAGGCATTTCTGGCTGCTGCCCACACTCCACTTTCAATACAGTGACTAGCTGCTCGTGTTGCCGGAGGACACGTTCACATCCTATTGATTAAAATGAAATGTATTGTTGCTAAACCTCAATAGAAAACAGTATAGCGCAATTACGACCCTGACAAACCAGCAGAGTGAACCAGCCACGGGCCGATCAATAGACGAATCAAGCTTTGTTGTTACAGACACTGAAAAAAATATGCCTGGCCTTCAATTTTCCTTTGACAATTCAAACAACTGAATAAATGAATCAATGCTACTCGTCTCCAGTTTGAATGAGAAGTAATACAGTAAAGCAGTGCATCTGTAAGAAGTGCAACTGACACATTTCCAGAAAAACCATAAGGAAAATAAAACACACACAAAACAGCATCAGGCTTCTGTTTTACGTGGCCTTATGGATGCTGCCCTTTTCTAAAGCAGTTTCTAATCAAATGTACACAGTCATCCTCTTCCTTTAAATGTAAGTCCATTTTTTATTATCCATTTTGTATATAACAGTATCTTGGACTGCAGGGGTCGCCCACAGGCAGACCCAACAATCTGTTACAGCAGACCCAACCAAGCTCTTTAAAAACTTCTGTAGCCACGGTAAATAATGTGGGTAAAAATTTGGTCATTCAGTGATACACAAGAACATGAACTAGCTCGGCTCCTGTAGCGGTGCTGTGTTACAGCTGATCCAATCACATTTTTATTGTAAATCATTTTTATGTAAATGTGTCATCAAAGCAAATCAACAGGGCTTCAAACCAGGACAGAAAGCCAGTGATTTCACGTGTTATTGTAGGTGTTAAATCGTATTTACTGTTTCCGGTCTGAGTGCTGATGTAACATGACCTGTTTGAAAGAGGAAAGTGGACGATGTGTCTGGTCAGTCCATGCGAAACAAATCACTGGCCATTAAACGTCCCACAAACTTTAGTTCTGAGGAGGAATAAAATAAACACAAAGCTCAAAATAAAAGGTCCACCAGACTTTTACTGTTGTCTATGTTAATACAATTTTCCTTTATTTGTAATTATTTTAATGTATACGACCTTATTAAAACATACACTGTATCTTTGTATGATGCTGTATGATGTCTGTGGACAATTTAAAAGTTTTTTTTTGTTTGTTTCTTAATCAATCATCCAATCAATGAACCAATTGATTAATTAATTATTGTGGTTTCTTGCACTACATTGCAGGGAATATTCAAATCAAACTGGTGAAGGTCGAGTTACATCAAACTTCTTGCTTATAAAGGTACAAATGAACAAGCTAACAAAGTGACTGGGGGCACTGGTTAGCTTTAAATGCTTAACCATTAATACTAAGTCCAGGCAACTAATAAAAACAGAATAAGGCACATCAAATATATTTTGATGAATTGTTATGTTTCAATATAATAATCTAGTAAATTAGTATTGTAAAATCATGTTGCCATTGGCTACTGTTTATGATATAATTGAATTGTATATGGATGAGTGAATGAATGAATGAATGAATGAATGAATGAATACATTGAAATAAAACAAGTGTGGAATGATTTAAACAAGCAGTTAACTGTTCCATTACTTGTTAGATACATTAGCCTGATAGTGCCAGCGTAAAAACGTACACAGACACCAGCATGTCTTGGCTGTTTAACTATATTTAGGTTTAAGAGGGGAAAACTGTGTACATTTGATTACTGGTCATTCTTTTTGGTCATTCTTTTGGTTGTGTGATCCCACTGGAGGCCAGGAAAACTGCATATATACAAGTAAAAGGCCACGTTTCTTTTTTACAGATTGCAAACTCGGGTCTGGGGTCACTGCTGTCAGACACTGGAACAGGAAAAACATGCAAATATGCCACACAATGAATCTTCTAGTCTATTAAAACTGCTTTATGGTGTTCAGAGGCACCAACAGAACAGAGAGAGAGAAATACTGATAATAAATAGGTGCTTTAAGACCAGGTGGGTCAGCTCTCACCTCAAACTTCTGCCTGAGCTCCACATTCCCGTCATTCTCTTCTGGGATCGGCACGCTGTAATACTCGCCCTCTTCCTGGTTCAGCATCTTGTACCTGACATACACACAAACACATTTGACCCTTTGACACTTTAAGGGTCTGTTTGTGGGCCTATACTCCAGCTCCTCACTCTCATAACTACACTGCTCACACATTAGACTCAAAGTAGTTACTGAATAATTCACAGTACGATATAATACTGTGGGGGTTAATAACCCTTCTGGGTGCTATATAGAATGTTTTCTATCAATCTGATTAACCCTTTTATGATGCAAAGAACACTTTAATCATGTAAAAGGTTCTTTGAGTGTTACTGGGTCTATATAGAACCATTTTCTTTACAAAGAACTCTAGAAGAACCATCTGTTTTAAGAGCGTAAGGTAATGGTTTCTGCATTAAACTCTAATATGTCATAATGTGCCCATGACTATTTAAATGATAAACACATCCATTGAGTTCTCTCACCATCCACATGCTGCAGATTTCATTAGCTCTGACACTCCGAAGGACATGGAACCCATGAAGTCGTTCCTGGTGGTTCTGTCCCAATCCCAAACCTCCACAGAGAGCCTGCGGTCCTTATCTGAGGGCTTCAGCTTACTGCACACATACGCAGCAGACATAAAACCAACAGTGAGTGGAAGATAAAATTCAGCACTGAGTTCTGAGTGGACCAGGTGTGGGTTGAACATATGGCTGACCTTAAATGCTGAAATATTCATGCAAATAGCTGTTGTTTTATAAATTACACAACATCAATCCTGTGCAGAATTTGCTTCATGACTTGCTCGAAACCAGTTAGCTGAATTATTTAGCCATTTAGCCACCTAGCTAAAGTTTGAACAGCTTCTTGTGGCAGCGTTTGTCCTGCACTGTTAGGGCGTTATTCACACATACCGCTTCTGGATTGTGAACGCTGCAACTTGAACGTGCTGGCCTTTCCTACATACAGCGTTTGTGCTGTGAAGCAGCGAGAAAGTTATACAGACATTCCTATTTCCATACAGATTAATGGCCATATCAGTCACTCTGGTCAACAAAATTTATAAAAGTGCACGGTATGTTTATTTATCCTCGGCAGAATTCTGACTTCTGATTATGCAAAAGTTTGAAATCTGGTAGACCAACTGTGAAATCTGTGTTCAGCTCAGAACGTTTAACTAGTATTTCATCATGAATTAAATTAAAAAATAGTGTTGTTAAGCTTGTATTTCGCTGTTGTTGGAACAAAACCTTGTATTTCCATTTTTGCTGTTTTTCAGTTTTTGACCTAATTTAAAAGTACCTATCGCCCTTTACACTGTGTGTAAATTTCATGATGAATGGACCAAAAGAAACAGCCCAAAATGACTTGGAAAAAAGTTTGGTTCCACTGATTTACATTAAAGGTAATGTAGGTTTTTTTCCTTTTCCTGTAAGGTTACCATTTTGGAGATAAAATGGTTTGTTGCAACAACAATGATATGGTTTTGTGTTTCATTTTCACTGATTTTCATGGTTTATTTCAGTATATTTTGCTGTATTGTGCTTGTGGCGCAAAAAAAATTCTCACGAGTCTATTTTCTAAACATTGTGACGCTTCAGGGCAGCATTTGGGACGCTCTGCCGCTTTGCACACACAGCCTGTGTTAAAGTACTGACCACTTAACATGGACACCGAAGTGAAAAGCAAGACTTAGTAAATATCCGTGCACTAGCTACCCATCCTGAATGTTGAAATCATGATTCACTTAAGCAGCCTGCAATTAACTGTGAGACAGTTTGTGCATTTAAAGCCAGCCTCAGCCATTTCCCTTACAATGTGAATGACTCATTCCAGGTGGGGTTTAGGGAGGAGCGAATGGTTCTGGTCTTCTTCTTGGTCTCATTTTTGGGGTCAGGGATGAGCTTCAGCTTCACATACGGGTCAGACAGGCCATTAGGGTCCATCGGGATCAGGTTCCTGGCTTCGCCCACTGCAAACAGTCAACATACTCACTGAGAAACAATCCTAACAGCAGATCAGAATCTAATTTTATTCATTACTGATATTTATTATTAACAGTTAAAAGGGACAAGACATTTTATATTCCATGTAGTTAATTGAGGTTATGACTGAATAAGGTGGAGTGATGCCTAAAGAAATATGGGAAAAAGTGCTGGAAATTTTGGCACCCATAGTATCCATCTCAGCCAATCACACTGTAATGACTTACTGTAGCATAACTTCACAATAAGCACAAAAGCTGAGACTTTCTACAGCTGAAATTGGCACAAAATGGCTTTCCAATGGAAACACAGAGCTGGTGACTATAGTTTAGTACTAGACTTAAGCAGTTCAAACATTTTTGAACCAGAGACTATGCCTAGCACTGGACTTATGGACTTGATGGGTTTAAAATCCACACTGAAAATTAGTTTGTGGCCTTCTCCTTTACCTGAGACGCACGTAAACCATGACTCAAACAGAATCGAAGACAATTATCCCTCTTTACAGAGGAAATCAAAATAAATGTCTCTCTTTGCCTTTTAAACTTTCCCTGCATTCCAAATGTCACCATCACACTTACTGTGGAAAACATCTAAGACAACACCAGCTGACTTTTTGTGATAAAATGCCACTGTCATTACCGTCACTGCTGCATGCTTGGCACAGGCTTCATACTTCAGCTCTATTCTAGAATTACTCTGATGGAATTGTTTAGGATCTGAATATTGTTATGAATTCATTCATTTTACCATTGAGAATGCTAGTATGTGCATTCTGTATATATCATTGCTTCATTTACGAAGCGTAGTAGAGGTATCAGTATTACAGAGAACTGCAAATGCTTTAATAGCTATACTCTTTTTCGATTGGGGCCTGATCGATACATTGGCCGGCCAATAATATAGGTTGATACAAATGACTCACAATTTTATTGGTATCAGCAACAATTTCTCAGATAATGCAGATAAGTGTCAACGTTTTTGTCAAGGCATTGTCAGGATTCAAGCATAAGATCTTCTAACGTTAAAAAAACAAAACACAACAAAAAAAACTACCACAAAGAACTTTGGGTAGCTGGGTAACAATAGACGTCTGTAGGCTGTAGATGAGGTAGTAGAGACATTGCCAGGCTCTTCTTTAGGAGGGCAAGCATATTGTGCTATATCTATAAGGCTATGTTCACATTACCCGGTTGAAGTGGCACAAATCCGAATTTTTGCCCTAATATGACTCAGATCTGATGTTTTCGGGGCTGTGTGGATACACAAATCTGATCTTTTCAAATCCGACCTGAGCCACTTTGATATGTGGTCCTACATCAGATACGTATCTGATTCACGGCCATGCGACCTTAATGTGACGCTCAGATTGGAATTCATGTGCTTTTTTCCACTGTGCGTGTGACATTATTCAACATTACCATGGCAGCAGCGTCGAACAGGAGTTAATGCCTGTAAATGGTTTCGCTGTCATCTTGCTCTAATAATGAGCAGCTGATCAGAGTTAATTATCTTCAAAGCGAAGGCTCGTTCTGACCTTTAGTCTGTTTGCTGATGATGCACGTGATTCATTCACGTAACGTTACTGAGTAAGATCTGGGTCATTTTAGGACGCCGGTTCGTTCACATTAATGACAGATTTGAATCACTGACCTATATAAGTGTGAACCATCATGTCAGAAAGATCAGATTTGAGCAAAAATCTGATTTGAGCAATGACGCCTGTAATGTGAACACAGCTTAAGAGTCCTTGGGCAAGACTCCTAACATTACATTAGTTAAGATTTAGTATGCAAAGAAATTAATAAAAAGCAGCAAACATATGAGGCTAATGCCTCCCATTGTGCAAACCTGCACACAGAAATGCGATGCATGCAACTGCAAAATCGATCCATGGTTCAAATGGACTTCTTGGCTGTAAAAGCAAACCAGCGATAATGAACCCCACCCCCCAAATGAGCCCAGAATCAATCCTGGGTGTGGACACAAGTATTCAGATCCAGTGTGAAAATGTCCACTATGTATACGTAAATGCAGTGTTTGTTTGAAAGGGCCGTAGAAGGCTGTACCAAAGTCATGGCTTATTGACGTAAATAATGTGACACATTTACATCCTGCATTCAGACAATAGATCAAAATGAACACTGGTGCTGCAGCATCTTACCACCTCGCTGCTGTTTCTCAAGTGATTTTGCTTTAGTGAGTGCGTCTTTGTGTGACTACTGTGAATTTCTTCTCTTTATTTGAGTTTAAGAAGAGAACATGTATGAGAAAAATATAAAAATATTATTTTTGAGTGATTAACGACTGGGTGAGCTACAGCAAACAGCAAGGGATGTTTTGCTTTTTCTGCCGTGTGCAGTTCAGTGCGGCTGAGAAATAAGCAGCTATGTTAGCTGCAAAATAACCACCTAACCACACAGCTTGATCATACAAGATGTCAGCGGCTTTTGATAACATTAGTGTGGCGCCAGCATAGAAGAGGATGCCGAAAAACTGCCCAGCCCAGCACTACAGCAAACGGCCAGGGTAATGGGCAGATCATATTTAGCCATACACTTCTTCTCTATGTCAGACACTCACACCCACAATGACTAACGCACAGCCCAACACAGTAAAGCACAACTATACAACAGTTAGTTCCGGCCATGTAAGCTGAGAGGTTGAGAAGTGATTTAACCGAGCTGTTATTTCACCATAACATCACATTTTTTCACAAACACTGTATCACTCCACTGAGATGCCGTTGCTAAGCAACGACTTTGACAGCTGTAGGACATGTTCAAGCCATTTGAACATTTTACTTTGCGCACAAAAAATGGACAATTTTAAGATCACATTTGATGGACAGCTGATTGGGTCATCACCACTGAGCAAGCTTTGCAGTCAGCAGCTGTGATGGGAGAACACCTAGACATTTCTACACAGAAATGAACTGAATACCATTCAAATGTAAAATGCTTTATAGACTGGCTGGAACAAAACAACATTAATATTGATCTGGCAAAAAATGACACAACTGAGCTAAACTTGATATTGCGGCAGTTTTATGGCTCAGTCTGTACTTCAAAAGGTGAGGCTTACAGCAGGCTGTACAGCGAGTGAGCGGAGTTCATTACTCTGACGTAGCAACAAGCTGCTTGTTAAGGAACTATAATTTGGCGGAAGGAATGGCTAACATTAATGTCAGCACTTCAGCTGGTGACAGCTGAGGACAACAGGACATACACACCTAAAAAGACGGTTCTTCAAGGGTTCTTTAGTAAAGAAAATGGTTCTATATAGAACCACAAAAACTCAAAGGACTCTGCATCGTGAAGGGGTCCCTCTAATTAATGGAGAACATGTTTCTAACATGGTTCTATATAGCACCAAAAGGGTTCTGCTATTGTTGCAAGCTTGACATTGCCACAATGCCAGACACCTTTTAATGCTATATAGAACCCTTTTCAAAAAGATTCTATATAGAACCTTCTCCAACACATTCTCCATCAATCTGAAGAAACCTTTCGCAGTGCAAAGAACACTGTAATCATGCAAAGAGTTCTTTGAGTATTCCTTAAGTGTTTGTGGTTCTATACAGAACTATTTTCTATATAGAAAAACCCATGAAAAAAATGTTTTAAGAGTGTGGGTAAGATGGTTCTTCAAGGATTAAATAATGAAAGGGTTGTTCAGATTAAGTGAGAAGGTGTTTATATGGTTCTATATCATAACGAAAAAGATTTTTCTATTGTTACATCGTCACAATTGAAGAGCACCTTTTTTTTAGAATTCTTTTCAAAAGGGTTCTACAGGAAGCAAATACAGCACATTCTCCAACAGTCTGACAAACCATTTAATCATGCAAACAGTTCTTTGAGTATTCTGTGTTTGTGGTTCTATATAGAACAATTTTCTATACAGAAGAACACATGAAATCTGTTTTAAGAGTGAGGGTAAGATGGTTCTTCAAGGAATCTTTAGTAAAGAAAATGAAGAATGTGTTCACACAGTTCTACATAGCACCAAAAAGGGTCTTGCTATGGTTACAAGTTTGGCATCGTCACAATGGCAGAAACCTTTTTGGTGCTATATAGAACCCTTTTCATAAAGGCTCTACAGAAACCATATACAGCACATTCTCCAACAATCCAAAGAAGCCATTCACAATGCAAAGAACATTTTAATCATGCAAAGAGTTCTTAGAGTATTCTTTAAATGTTTGTGGTTCTATATAGAACCGTTTTCTATGTAGAAGAACCCATTAAAAAATCTGTTTTGAGAATGTGGGTATTACAATATACCACTGCTGTCAACTTCAGCATTACTTAATGTAATGTAAACAAGTGTATCTTCTACACTGGAACTTTGCTGTTGCATTGCATTCAAGTTACTTTAAAGTAAGTGGACAGTTCCTGTGTAGTTGTTATGTAGGTACTTTGTAGTAATGAATGTTTAATTAATGTTATAAAAGTTACATTTTAATATAAAGGGTCGTCTGCTATACTGTCACATTATGGAGTGATTTAAAGCTGAAACTGGTTACAGTATCACAGCACTAGCAACATAAATGCCAGCTAAATGTTAGGAATGCTGGCAGATACAGTGTAAGTAATGTCTTCCTGTAAGTTTTTAGAAACATCCTTTTACAGCTTACAAATGTAATTACATTTGTGTTATTACTCTTGTGTAATTACATGAGGCAAAACTGAAGTTCATACACATGTAATAACTTAAGGTGAACTTCTGTAATCCATCTGTAACAGTGACTAAATCATTAGTAGATACATTGTTGCTGCATATGTTGTTCACATGTAACTACACAGTTATTAGCGACACTTAATATAAAGTGGGACCTGATCTTATCTGTTATCTGTTATGTTATTACCCTATAAAATTAGTATCAGCTACAGATCTTTTCATAAAGCAGCTAAATTCCATAACATGTTTCATATCAACAGGTGACTAGACAAGTTTGGGCATCTCTGGTCAACTAAAATATTTTCTGTTGATTTTCTAAGTATAAGTTCACACGTCCACTTCTGTATATTTCAATGCACTATTATTGTTTACTTGTTGAATTTATCACATTGAAAATATATACTCTATGTACAGTAATACTCTATACTCTCTATATAGTAATACATACATTTTTTTGCACTAAAATTGGCAGAAAAACCAACAAAATGCTTCATTTGACCATTTGTTCTAACTTTTTGCGCCATATAGCCAGAAGCAGGATTATTCAGCTGAATGTAACTCAACGTCCACCTCAGGAAATTAAGGTCAGCTCAGTAATATACGCCACCTAGACGTCCTACCCAAACCCGCACAAAGGTTATGTTTTGAATATTTAAAACGTCCACCACAAAAATAGCCGAATGCAAAACAGCATTGCTCTGCTGGCCTTTCTTGAAGCTGTGGAGTTCAGTCTCAGGACAAACAGGCCATAATACAGAAATACACATGCACAACATGGATGTAGACACCCAGAAATATGCGTCCACACACAGAGGTGCATGCATGTAAATGCATAAAGATACAAAGGACGATCACAAGCATGAACAGAACGCAAAAGAAATCTCTCTTCAGTGTGAAAGTGAAATTATCAACATTTTCATGGCATCATCTGACCAATGGGGGGTGCTCTGCACTTCCATTTCACCGTGAGCCCCATCTCTTTATTTCATTCTATATCGGTCCAGCCACATCTGCTTTTTTATGTTATGAAAGTGTGCCTGTGCATCTTCTACTCCATTGCTCACTCCACAAAGGCAAAAATGACTTTTTGGATGGATTTATTTGGCAACCATGCAAACAATGACGGCACAAAGGAAAAAAGTCTCATGAGAGGAAAATATAAGTGTCAAAATATCCCCTTTAGTCCCTAAAGTCAGACATTTTGAGGTTCAGTTGAGAACTAATATATAAGGAGCTATTCTATATTAAATGTTCTGGTGACCTATTGACCTGTCACATTTAATTTCCAGCCAAAACAGTTGGTAAGTAGAAGTTATTCATTTCTCAGTGTCAGAAAAAAGAAAACAACATCAACAACTAAATACAATATCGTTTTCAGTGTTTGTGTCCGATCTTTGCCTTTATTACAGCTTACATTCTGTTCGCTTTCAGTTTCCCAAAGAAATCGGCAGACACAAATCCAAAGTTCAGTCTTAGAAGTGGGTTGGATTTTCTCATAATTCAAATCCCAGTTACAAATTTAGACCTATCAGTCCATAAAACCTCACTCCACATCTCAGACATCAGTTTTTCCTCTTTTGTGCGTGTTTTTTTCCACACCTCCGAAGTTCAGTCTTAGAAGTTGGTTTTGCATTTTCTACCTTTCTCATTTTCTACTTTTCTCATTTTCTACCTTTCTCATTTTCTACTTTTCTCATTTTCTACTTTTCTCATTTTCTACCTTTCTCTTTTTCTCACAATCCAAATGATCAAACACATTCAGTGATGTTGAGGTCTGGACTCTGGGATGGTCAGTCCATTGTTCAGCTTCTTTGTTTGATGTGTCCGTCTCCTTTTGTCAGTGAGGTGAACACTTGAACAGCTATACATCCTTTCAGACCCTTAGTGCTGAATCATCTTCTCACAGTGAAAGGATGGACAAAAGTACTTGTGGATGTTTTCAGATCTGAATCAGCTTGATTTTCTCCTCTCTTTGAAAGCTTTAAGTGCAGTTTATCTGATGATGTTGGATGCTTTTATGTCATGTTTGTTAAATGTATGTTTTTTCATGAACAACTCGTACGCTTTCCTGGCCAAAAATTTTCATATTAATGAAAAAAAAATGAAAGGGTGGTCTTACACACTCACACAGTACTGTACGTCTTTCTTTGACAGAATTTCAACAGGTGATCCTAGGCTGCCTGTTGGCTTTGTGGCTTTGTGCCACACCCTCAGATGTCTGTTTGTGTACACTGCGGACTACAGTCTACATACAGTGATGACTATAATGTAGGCCATGGAAAGGAAAAAGCATTACCAGGCAGACACACAAACAAAGGCAAAGGAAAACAAGCTTGGCCGACCGCCCTCAGAGTTCTTCATCCTCCAGAGACTCATTTCTGGAATATTTGCAGTCCTCCTCAGCTAAATATTTCATAGGCCATGTTGTGGAGCTGCATGCTGGGACCCTCCCCCCAGTGCAAGACCATTCTGGAGCTGAAGGTGAATGGGTCTAAAAAGGTCAACAGCAAACATGCACAATTTCCCTTTTACTCCAAATGCAGGGGCAGATCTGACAGCCTTTAACGACGAATGAGTGAAGATTTGATTCAGTGCGTGAAATCAAGCGCCAGCCTACCAGCACCTCATTTACATCATTTACATCAGGCATGTTCTAATTTATGCAGATGTTTTAGTAGGGAGTCAATAAAATGATGAATTTCAGCAGCTCGTCATTTGACGAAATGCAATGACTGTGCTCGTATGTGGAGTTTGCACTGCTCCTCCTACAGACCAAACTTCATAGGACACTTTAAAGTGTTAACTTTAGGATGACTGGAAAGAATAACACATGCGAAACATCTTGGGTATTTTAAAACTGTATTATGATGTGATTGTATGATGTGATTATTTTCATAACTTTTATATGAGCTGTGTTTTGTATTGCCTATTTTGTGGGCGGAGTCAGTAGTATAAAACTACAGCACAGAGAAAATTCTTTAAAAAGAATTGAATAGCTGCACCATTTGTTTACAGCAATAAGCATATAAAATAAATACATCCTCTTTTGTGCAAAATTGCTCTGCATACAAATTGCCAGTAATATTCCATTTTTATTCTTATGATTACTATTATATATGAAGATGACACCAAAACTATCAGTGAAATTCGCTATCAAATTTACCTGAACGCAACTTTGATGAATAAGGGCAATTATAAAGGAGGAGGAGACACGAGTTGAGAAATAAATAGGAACGCTCATAACACTCAACACGGTTTCTGCATGTTTTTGGGAGTTCATTGAGCCAGACGCTACAGACTTCTTGCGCAATTTTTATCAGTGATTTCAAATTAATTTGAAATGTGAATGTGGCTTTCAGTTTCAAACTCTCTCCCCATTTAAACAGACCAGAAGCTGGTGTTGAATGAGTGGAAATAAACATTAAAATGGCTGAGTAATATAAACCATCATCAAATAACAGCTCCTCACAGTTTGAGACAAGTGAGTGATGATTTAGACATGCAGTTAGCACAATGCTAATTGATGCTCATGAACTCATTTCTTGTTAACTACAAAACTAAAAAAGCAAATTTCAGACACCAAACACGTCTTGGCTGATCAGCTACATTTGGACTAAAGGGGTCAATCTTGATTCGTACTTTAAAATCATGTAGTAGCTTGTGAAGCAAAAACAAAAGAGAGATTAATAGGCACACATACAGGCATATGTGACGACACATGCTGTTCCTGGTAATGGGTGAGTGGGGGGTTTTTAGCTGACAGCGGGAGAGACATTAGCATTAGCAAGTGCTAAATGAGCCCAGAGCAGCACCAAGCTGCACTAACACTCAGCTAACAAAGAACCTTACAAGAGTACAGTGCTTAGACATCTGCCTGGAAGTCCCTTTATGTCTTCACACAGAAGCTGCCTGCTCTGAAAGATTACATAATCAATTAGAAAAATTATCTGCAGCACGAAGAATTGGATGAGCAGTGAGTGGAACAGATTTGACACCACACACTACTTACTATAATGTAGTACATTATATAATATATATTGTATATTTTATTTCTGTTGTCGGAATAAAACCTCATAACTACATTTTTGGTGTTTTTTCTGTTCATAGCATAATTTTAAAAAGAAATGGCCCAAAATGACTTTGGGGGGGAGGGGGGGGGGCACTGTGAACAATTCTGTGAAGTTTCTCTAGAACGAATACCCCTTTTAACCACATACATTTCCATTTGGTAGACATGAAATCCAATCTCTATATAGTACATAATATGCAAATCAGCCCATTACATGGCAGCCAATCACCTGCTGCTTTTCATTTTTACTGTCCCATTCCTGGCCATTTTCCAACCTCTTCTCATCCTTTAGAATTACCCAGAATTTATTACTGCGCCTTTAAGAGTAAGCTCTGCTCTGATTGGCCACCCTGCATTAAGCCTCCATCACATTGTAGTCCGCACACAATAAATTCATAAAGGACTGTTTTTGCTGCCTAGTTTCTATACATGGGCTGTTTGGATTGAGAAGTGAATGTAACAGTCTAAAACTTTTTTTTTTCTTCAGTTTTTAATGGTATGGTTCCTTTAAGGCCCATGTGTCAAACAAAAGGCCCGTGGGCCGAGTCAGGCCAATGGCACAATCCTGTTAGGCCTGCAAAATTATTTTAATTGTCTATTATTATTAGCTCGTTTCACCCAGAGATGCACTACAGTCCTCAGTATGCACTGCAACACTGTGTGTGTTCTGACCCCTCCCCATCAACACTCATAAACTTAAAAATCTAATAAAAATCTCCTCAGTTCATCTGATACCTGGAATCTCACAGCAGATGATGCTGCTTTAGACTTTCACTCTGCACAACAGTGGAAGGTCTGGTGGGGAATGTAAATTAATTAAAAGTGCTGCGTCATGTGGCTCGTCCTTTCAGAGCAGTGCCAAGTCGTGTAATGTGAAAGGACTTGTGAGTTGCAAGTGCAGAAGTTGTGTAATGTGAAAGGGGCCTTACAAACAGCATGTTGTTTGTCCTCTGGAGGAGGTAGCCTGACCTCTGGCTTCTAACCGAGCCTTTATTTCACTGTTTACTAAAAAACACAAGGCACACTTGTTGTGTGTGTTTGTGTGTGTGTGTGTCTGTGTGTGTGTGTCTGTGTGTGTATGTGTGCCACAACAGGGCCTTCTGTTGTTCTTTCAGTCCTCTCTATCAAATTCTCACTGTACTGGAAATGAGGAAAAGTTGGACGGGGTTTATCAGATTATTAGAGTAGTGATTTTATATTTGACCTCTTAAGTGAGTGCTGGAGTTAGAGCCAGCTGTGATAGTGTATGACATACTGTTGTGTGCAAAAATGGACAGAAGTGTCCAGACCTCAAACCAAAGATCACTGCTTTTGTCCACATGCAACATACTTTCATCCACATTCTTAACATGGGGTGGGGTTGTGGTGGGATAATGTAGTGGGTAACACATCTGCCTTCTATAAATTGGGCTTCAATCCCCTGCCTGGGCAAGTGCCCTACACTATACCAATAATATGTCATTGGGCAAGACTCCTAACACTACCCTCACCTACCTGTGTGAAACGATCAAATTGTAAGCTGCTCTGGATAAGAATGTCTGCCAAATGCTGTAAATAAGCATCCATTACTTTACAGCTACAGCAGCCTTGTAGCTGCGGTGCAAACTACAGAGGCAAACATGTCTTGGCTGATTCATTATGATGCACATCATCAGCAACAATGCTTAGAAATGCTGTGGTACTCAAACAGTATTCAAATAGTGTTAAGGTGACCTAAAAAAGCTATATCTATTATGGCCATCTGTCTAATATGCTGTCCACTTGCCACCAAACAGCTCTGACCCACTCTGAGGCATGGACTCAAGACCTCTGAGAGTGCCCTGACACCAAGATGTGAGTAGCAGATCCTGAAGAAGTTTTGAGCTGGAATAGCCATGGATTGGACTTGTTCCAGCACATCCCAAATGCCCAAATGGATTGAGATCTGCGGAATTTGGAGGCCAATGCAACACCTTCAGCTCTCCGTCCAAGGGGTTTACCTGGTTGGCAACTACGTTTAAGTAGGTGGCTTCACCAGCTTGTCTTCTTCCCAGAGTGCATTGTGGTGCCATGTACCATAAATGACGCTGAACACATTTTGAATTTATACAAACTGTTATTTCCATTTTTAGTTTAATCCACTCAGAGGAGCAAAACTCAAGAAAAGCATCACAAAAAAAAATTGCAAACAAGAAGTAGAAGTAATGCTGAAAGAAATAGCTAACAGGAAAAAATCACTTTCATTATAAGTAGCTTAAGAGCTGACTACTGTCTGATATGTCCCAGATCTTCACATGTACTGCTGTTTATGAGTTGATTAATGTTATTCGCTTTATCGGTAAATCATAATGTTTTGGTTCATTGGTGTATAGACAAAGTACACAGAGTACAGTGGGTCCCCTTCCCACATCATCCACCATAACATATTACTTTAGCTCTTTTTCCTATCATTTGTAAAAAGGATGAGACTCAGCCGTAGTGCTTTGGCTCTTCAGTCTGAAAACTGTTATTCAGTGTTATGAAAAGCATCATCCTGATGGGCCGTGCAGCAGAATGCCTCTGCTTAACGCCTGACTGCAGGCATACTGGAGCCAGCAGAGAGAGAACTGCTGAAACGTCTGAGGACGCTGGATCACACTCTGACCTCACTCGACCTCATGCAGGAATGTGGAGAGCCACTCTTTCCTCTGAGAAAATGAGTTTCTACTAAGAGGGCAGCATGAAATCTGCCCGTAGAGGAGGCTGTGTGTGGTCTGCTGCTGAATGCTGATAGAAAAAACAGGCCAGTCTTCACCAACAGCATCCTTACACAGCAAAGCTAAGCTCACGTTTTAGCACTCTACTGTACGGTGATGAATGTCTAAAGCTTCTACGAATTGTTTGGCCAATCCAGGCTTGGCATCAGGGGGTCATTTATGGCATATTTCTGCCAGGCAGTGTAGAAGCTTAAAGCTCCATTGCTGCTGCTATTATTTGGATTTTCTGTTAACGCTCGATTGGCATATGAAATGATGCGAACGCACATGCTAAAAAAACCTCTGCCTACTTTCACGATTCTGTTATGCGATCAGAATCGGACACAGGCACCTGAACAGGGTACAGATAGCTCTGGGTCTGGATTTGTAACCATATGGTGTGGTACTGTACTGCCAGCTAGAAAAACACCATTACTGGGGGAGATGCCCCACCAACAAACCTTGCCTCACTACGTTTTATTGATATTTCTGTAGTAGCAGGTAAAAAACTAAATGAAACGAAACTGGCTGATTTTGCAGAAGGACGCATGCCTATTACAAAAGGCTACATCAATTAACAGTAGTATTGTAAGTGTTTAAGGGATTACACCACATTTTTCTTTGCTTTTTTTTGCCATGTGGATGCACTGACTGCAGAACAGACTAGCAGTACAAGCTAATGCAGTTATAAAATAAATAAAGGTGCAGGTACATTTCTCGTTCATCAAGGTACAAACAATGTAAATGTTAACTCAAAGGTACAACAGTGGTTTTAAAGTCCAATTGTGCACCTTAAATCAGTTTTCTCACAAAGCGAATCACCAGCTGGATCCATATCAGCTATACACAAGTTTGCTGAGTTCAGACTAACAGAATTCCCTTTTCATGACTTTCACACACTGCAGTGACTTAGGGATGCATGTTCTAATTGGCTCGCTTTTGCTGCAAACGCAATCAGTAATCAGCCAATTTATTATTGTTATAGTTTTGTGGTTTTATGATGTAAATAATGCAAGTTGGTTAACTGCACTCACTCTGTATTTACATGCTGCTGCTACACCTGTACCAAAACGCTACAGCATAGTTATACTTGACTGATTGCACTAAATCAACTCTTGGATTCTATTTAGTATTTTACTGGATTCTTATATATTCTCATATTATTATTGTTATTATTGTTATTATTATTATTATTATTATTATTATTATTATTATTATTATTATTATTATTGTTATTGTTAACACACAGTACTAAAAGTATGCTACTGAGCTATGGGGTTTAGAAATTCACCAGAATATAAGTCATCGACCTGTTTGGCTCTGTGTGTGTGTGTGTGTGTGTGTGTGTGCGCGTGCGTGTGTGTGTGTGTGTGTGTGTGTGTGTGTAGACTATAGCCTGAGGAACACCAGTCAGCAGGCAGGAGTGCTGTATGCATGTGTAGATAGCCAGCTGGATGGTCAGCGCCGCTGGCCCTTCAGCTGGATACTTGTTAAAATGGTTTTCCAAGAAATTTACTGTACACACACACACACACACACACACACACACACACACGCACACACACACACGCACACACACGCACACACACACACGATGACAAACATAACAAGGTCATCTTCAATTACATTCAGAGTTTACCCTGTGGTTAAAGATGTGAATAGTGGAATAGTGAGTGCTGTAGATCAGCTCTACACTACAGCTCAGAATAATCAGGGATTACAGCTGTTATTACGTTGAAATGTAGTATAAATTATGACAAAAATGAGAATGTGTCAAAAAAATATGTATTTTTGTCCATTTTTATTTTTCTGTCCCATTTGATCAGGATGGTTGTGATTTACATTGTGTTAAAAAGAAAAAAAAAATGAACCAATAGAAATTGCTTGCTATAAAAGGTTTTCTTAATGTATATATATATATGCATCTTCAGATTTGTGCTGTGCTGCACTGCTGCACTTACATTATATTATACCTTATCTAATCCAATAAAGGAGTTTTTCTTCTATACTTAACCATCAAGTATACAACATTTTTTCAAAGGTTTCTTAAGAAACAGGACTGATTCTCCTAAATAGCAGGATTCTAATTAAATCCATTTCACTGAAATTAGCCCTGCATGAGTGCATTAGATGGAGTTCTTCTAAATGTGATGTAGTTTGTCATCTTTAATAATCTTATAGTAAAATTGACAGGTTAAAGGATGCAGTCTGTCCCTCTGTCTCCAAAAGTGAGAGACCACCCTTTATTTATTTCATTTCCAGTCAAAACAGCCATTAAGACCATGTTATTCATTTTTCCATTGAAAAATACACAAAAGCCACAGCAACTAAATATTTAATTAATACTAAGTTTTGTGTCCACTCTTTACCTTTATTACAGATTCTTCTTTTCACTCAGTTCAGTCATTCGAAGAAATCTGGAGGGATATTTTTCCAGAACACATTTGCTTATTAATCAAATCACTGCTGAATAATCAGATAACTGCCAGTGCCTGATAATGTCTGGTAATCATGATTATTATTGATGTGCATGTAAGTGCACTCAGTGATGCTCAGGTCTGGACTCTGGGGTGGTCAGCTCATTGCTCGAAGAACATCAGCGGCTTCTTTGTTTGATGTGTCTGTCTCCTTTTCTCAGTAAGAGCTTCTTGAACAGCTACACATCCTTGCAGACCCACAGCGCTAAGTTGTCTTCTCACAGTGGAAGGATGGACAGAAACACCTGTAGACTTTTTTCCACAGGAAAATTAAAATAAAAAATTCCTAAGTGAATCGAGTTGTGAGGTCAGAGATTTACAGCCTTACCACTGGGGTCTGTAGTCATGCACCCAAAGCGACTGCTGACATTGAAAACGAATAAATGAAGCCTCATTAAACAGCATAAAGGCCATTTATCCTATTAACCCAAGGACAGAGTGGGAGTGAGTGGTAAACTCACCCTGAAATCCACCAGAGTGATCTGACCTCTGATAAAAGGCAGGATTGATCATTTTGGCCTAAGCCAGAGGCGCATCGATGAGAGCACTTGGCACGTTCATGCTGGCATTGATCAGCCTGTCTGAGCTGTAGGGACTCCTCATGAGCCACGAAGCAGCCATGGCAGCAAGACTCCCCCTTACAAGGAGATGCTTTTCACCAGAATAATCTTAGGCCAGATATACAGAACCAGTCGACAGATAGATCATATTAGATCAACTATATTTCAGGTTTCAGAAATGTTGGGGTTGTTTTGGCACAAATTTAGCTGTATCCGTACCTACCAACTAGCTCACAATGCTATCAAGCTTTCAGGGTGTAGACCAGCATGAACTTCCTCTGAGACAAAGACAGAACTTCTCAATGTCCTTGGACAGCTCAACACACTTGGAGGAGAACACTAACTGCAATTTCTGCTAAGTCAGCTAACAAACAAAGAGGGAGGACCATCCATCCCACACACCCAGAGTCTCTTTGACTTTTGATCATTCATGGCTTTGACACTGTCAGGGATCAAACTCCTACTCTCCTGATTATAGGTCCAACATATTCTACATGAAAGCCCTGTTTTTCAGAACTTAAAGGATATTTTGATTTGCTTAAATAGTTCATATTTATTCTCAAAACTAATTTACGTTCTTAATTGTTTAACACTTTTCCGATCGCTGTGTAATTCCATGGAGCAGATTTGCCAATATTCTGCATCACTGACTCCATTTTGCCATTAAAAAGAGCTCAAAATCACATCATTCTCAAACTACCTGAATGCAATTAACCATAGTGAAATTAAAGAGGGACTTTACAACATTACTCATGGTGTTGAAATAACAACACTTTCTCAGGAAGTAATAATTCTTTTTTTTTTAAGTTAGACATTATTCATTATTCATTATTCTACATTATTATTATTCCCACTAAGTCAAAAATATTCAGTATATAAGGTGATATAATGAGTCTGAACCTGAACCTTCTCCTATTTGGTGGAAAAATAAAAACATGTGATCCAGACATGTGGCTATGCTGCGCTACTCCAAGGTTAACTACTATTAAGTCATCCTTTTCTTTATTTGCAAGCGGCTAAATTGACCATCTTCACCAGCGAAACATTAGTCCACTGTCAGTAATTTGCACCTCCCTTAGTAAATCTGCCCTCATGTGTGTTACTTCATAACATTGCAATCTTCACTATTATTCTAAAATGTGGAAAACAATAACAGTTACAGCTTAGTTGCTAGTGAAGTTCTGCACTGTAAGACAATCACAAAATCAGAGTATCTACTGAAAACATGGTATGTTCCTGTATTTTATAGTTATACAGTACAGAGCGTGTAAAAGTAGACACTGGATTACTTCAAATGGATTGGCAAAAATCTTAGCATGTTAACACAGCCAGCAACTTTCCTCTAAAACTAACTGTTTATAATGGCAGTTGTGTCCAGACTTTTGAGTGGCACTGTGTATCTCATACCAATGCACACCAAACCTGTGACTGTATTTTGGTGGCTCTTTATTCATTCCATCTCACTTTAAAGGAGAGTATCTCAGCTATTAGAGCTCTAACTCACTCTGAAACGGACAGGTATATTATTGCCTTAATGTAATCCACTTCTTTGCTTTAACTACATGCAGTGAATGCAGCTCTGTGGGGCTCAAGCTTGTAACTCTGTCAGATGAAGGTTTAAGGTGGAAGGTCTGAGGAAAATAAACAGACAGCCAAACTGTGATTGTATAACCTCTACAGTTCATCTTCCCACAACTACTTGTAATAGTAGCTTGTGAGACTTGTGATTTTCTTATGCTCGAAACTGTAAAAGTAGCTATAGTACTTGCTATAAAATGAGGAATACATTTTTGTATTAATCTATTTGTCTTGTAAAATTTACAGGAGTGTAACCTTTTTTTAGCTTTCCTTAAATTACATTCAACTAAATATCGCTTAAATTCACCTCAGTGCTAATCATAACACCTGGTCACATTTTCTGCTTCTTAAGTTTAAGTGAAAGCCTTAAGTGTTGTTTATCTGTTTGGGACAGTGTTGGTGGTCTGCCAGGTCTTCCAGGTGCTTGTTAGGAGTCTCAATTTCTCTGTAGCTTTTAATCATTTTTGAACTTCAAGTACATCTCTCTACAAATCTTCACTCTAATGAAATATCTCCTGAAAAAGTCAATATGATGTACTTAATGGCCACTTTGACTGGAAATGAAATGAACAAAAGGTCTCTGACTTGCTGCATTTTGCTCTTACCCGTAACGTGCAGCTCATCTCCGCTCACTTCGATCTTCAGGAAGAGTCGTCCTCGCCGCTCAGTGTGGTCCGTTCCACACAGGCTTGGCACATTCAGCACACACTGCTTATGGACGTTCATATCACAGGCTGCAGACATGGACACATACAAAGTAGTTAATATCTGTATTAGTAGGGCCTGAAGAGCATCGCTTGCTTGCAGCACTGATCTAGAAACAGCTTTGCCCAAAAAATCTTTCACACATTCATTAAAATCATTCAGTCTTAGTATTGAATTAAGTTTAGTAACTATAATAAATTATTCAGACATATTTTACCCAGAGAACCCTGAAGCATTAAACGCCTGTAGAACACTGACAAAGCACAGAATCACCTGTTGTAATTATTGTAACTAATTAACTTCAATCAATCGTTTGGTGACGGAACCTTAAACTCATTTGCATCTACCGTCAGAGGAGCTAAAGTAAGTGCGCGGTCACACTGGGTACGTTGAAAGGTATCAGTGGGTAGATCAGAGATTTCTGGGAGCCACTGCGTTTCCTATCACTGTGTGAAAGATGAACAAGGCTTTAGATCGGTAAATACTATTGGTGTTTTGTTTATGCAAAGTAACTAAAACTAGTGATGCACTGATAAGACAATTCCCAGCCAATGCTGACACACAATATTTTTTATAATTCTGTTTCATGCAATGGTCACATAATGTTCATTTCTTGCTGAATTTAACATGATAAAAAATGTATACAAGACCTTGTTCTGATATATAAATATACAGTATACGATAAAAATTGAATGTAAGCGTGCATCTCCAGTTAAAACATGGATGACGCATAACTCGTGCTCCTATTTACTCATTCCCATATTCACAAAATTAATTTTACCCAAATTAAATATAAATCTATTATCTGTAATTATGATCTATAAATCTTTTTTGCATATCATAAATGCAGTAACAGCACTGACAAATCATGTTAATAATGAAGAGAAGTAGATCAAACTAATATCCATGTTTATGCATCACCCTCAAAGGATCAAATGTCCAGCAATCCAAACTTTTATTATACATTGTTTTAATTGTATTATACATTCTGTAACCTGTTAATAGTCCAATCATTTTGTAGTCTGTATTACTGATTCACACTGATTAGAATGTAATAGGCAGGAACTGAATTGTTTTTAAGGGGTCATAATTTACACAGTTATGAAGACTGGCCTAAAGCACCGTGTAAAATATTGGAGAATATGTCATAATCATCAAGTAATAAGATCAATGCTTTATATAATAATAATAATGTGTAGCCGTGACTGACTGTTGCAATCAGATCAGTATAAGAAACCACAAACGCAAGGCTATTAGAGATGACTGAACAACTCACACAGCTTGAGGCAAGTGTGGTGATTCTCACATGCAGATTACAGCATGCTAATCAGCGACTGTAATCGTTCATTGGCTACTTTAGTCTTACAGCTCCCGTGTAAAACTACAGAAGAAAACGTCAGACTTCCCTGTTTTGGTTCATCGATTACATTTGCAGTAAAGAGGTGCTGAAATACTGCTTTCAGTTGGAAGAGGAAAAAGTGATGACCTACTGTCACATTTCATGCCCTGGTGGATGAGGCCGTACAGCAGGGAGCCACAGTGATCGCAAAAGGTCGGGCTGCCATAGGTGTGGATTTTAAATTTATGCTTGCTCCGAGGGTCCTGGAGATGGAGAGATGGACACAAACAGACACAGAGAAAAGTTAAAGTATATTAATCACAGATGTGATCAAATTCAGACAGGCAATACCAAAGACAGCTGATAAACATCTGCCATCACAGCTGAGCTATTTGAGATCTCCAGTGATGGTTAAGTCATCAAATGTTTTGACATTTGCGTCCAAACAGAGCTGACAGAGTGGATGAGTGCATCTCAGAGCAACGATCCAAACTCTGAGGGGGCTGCAGAAAGCTGCAGAAAGGAAACGGTGCACATCTGATAGTTTGTTAATGAATGTTATAACTATGTAATAGGAGCATGTGCGTTAATAAAGGTTGCTATTAGAATTCCATTCATGACACTCAAATAATCAGAAAAATATTTGGCATTGCATAAATCTGAACATCATTAGTTTGCTAATAGTTAAGTTATTTGATACTTTCATACAAAAATTATATTTTATACACACACACACACACACACACATACATATATATATATATGTATGTATGTATGTATAGTAACAAATATATAATTTTAACTATCATTATCAAACTATTAGATAACAATCAAGTAACTATTTATATGAGCCTGTTGTTCTACTGTTACCAAAGAAAAACCGCATTTTTATAAAGGCTTTATATGCCATGTAGATATTACAGAACATAACAGAGGATGCAAACTGCATCTACGGTGAATTAGGAAACAACTCAGTGCATCGTTTAAACAGGTAATTTCAGATATAATATATATCATTATATATTATACATTACATATTACTGCTGTCAGAACAATACCTCATCTCCATTTTTCAACATTTGACATAATTTCAAAATACTTGGTGTACATTGTGTTTGGATTTCATGACAAATGGATAAAAGTAGTAGAAAAAAATGTAGTAGAAAAAAATGAATAAAAGGCTCAAAATTACCAGAAAAAAATATGTTTCCACTGACTTACATCAAAACTGAAGTATGTTTTTCCCTTCTCCTGTACAGTTACTACTTTAGTAATAATATGCTGGTATTTTGCTTTTGTTCTGACAGGAGTGACAGAAATTATTATATATTAAATATGTATTCTTAAAAAAATAGTGAATAAACAATCTGAAGGAACTTTCTTTGCTATTTTAATACTTGAAAAGAGCTGAAAAATGAGCACATACTTTATTTAATTATTTATTTAATTATAACCAATTACACTTCCTAACTTTCCAAACTCAGAATCATGTAGATGCATATTGAGACCAATGAATCACTATTTCACATGAATATGATGGGCTATATGTTATTTTGTCCTCAGTTAAAAGAAGCTGAAGAGGGAGTGCATTCTTCATCTAATCTGATTTTGCACAGAGTATTCAAGAGCTCCTTCAATCAATGAGTCTGACTGGGGGGAACCTCCAGATCAAACACCGTGATTCCCTTTGATTGGGTAGATGTAAAACTTATACACCATGACAACCTGAACAATACATGAATAAAACATCTGCATTACATCTGTGTTCTTTTTTATATTCAGACTCATGTTTAAAAATCTATAGAATTGTCTGTCATTTTATTCTCACTGAGCTCTTTATCAGGAACACTTCCTCATTTCTACACTTATTGTCCATTTTATCAGCTCCACTGACCAGATAGGAGCACTTTGTAGTTGTACAATTAAAGACTGTAGTCTGTCTGTTTCTCTGCATCTCTGTCACCCTGTTCATCGATGGTCAGGACTCCCACAGGACCCCCACAGAGCAGGTACTATTTAGGTGGTGGATCATTCTCAGCACTGCAGTGACACAGATGTGGTGCTGGTGTGTTAGTGTGTGTTGTGCTGTTTATTTGACGAATTTCACAAATTTGGGAAAAAAACAAAATATAATATGTGATTTGTGCAAAAGTTATGTCACAAACTATATTTATTGTTTTTTTTTTTCTTTTCAGAAAACAGATGCAAATTCTGCACTATTATGTGCAGACTATGTCATATTTAAGTCTGTTCCCCTCCCAACCTAGCAGTGATACCGGCTTAGGTAAAAACTCCATCAACACCACTGTGTCTCATACACTCACATCCGCACCACACACATTACTGTCTCAGTGTCACCACCACCTAAATAATATCTGGACAACTGCAGTCCTGTGGTCAGAACCCGAACAATGATAAATAGGGCTGATAATGTGCAGCAACACATGGACTAGTTTATAAGTGTACACATACATTATATTGCCAAACGTATTCACTCACAGATCCAAATCATTGAGTTCAGGCGCTCCAATCACTTCCTTGGCCACAGGTGTACAAAACCAAGCACCTAGACATGCAGACTGCTTCTACAAACATTTGTAAAAGAATGGGTGAATTCCAGCGTGACAGGACGCCACCTGTCCAGTCATGAAATTTCCTCACTTACTAAATATTCTGCAGTCATCTGTTAGTGGTATTAAAACAAAACTGATTGGGAATGACAGCAACTCAGTCACAAACTGGTAGGACACGTAAAATGACAGAGCGGGGTCAGCGGATGCTGAGGCACATAGTGCACAGAGGTCACCAACTTTCTGCAGAGTCAATCACTACAGATGTCCAAACTTCATGTGGCCTTCAGATCAGCTCAAGAACAGCATAGAGAGCTTCATGGAATGGGTTTCCAAGGCCAAGCAGCTGCATCCAAGCCTTACATCACCAAGCATCGAATGCAGTGGTGTAAAGTGCTGCCACTGGACTCTAGAGCCGTGGAGACATGTTCTCTGAAGTGACCAATCATGCTTCTCTATCTGGCAATCTGATGGAGGAGTCTGGGTTTGGCGGTTGCCAGGAGAACGGTACTTGTCTGACTGCTTTGTGCCAAGTGTAAAGTTTGGTGGAGGGGGGATTATGGTGTGGGGTTGTTGTTCAGGAGTCGGGCTCGGCCCCTTAGTTCCAGTGAAAGGAACTCTTAATGCTTCAGCACCAAGAGATTTTGGACAATTTTATGCTCCCAACTTTGTGGGAACAGTTTAGGGACGGCCCCTTCCTGTTCCCACATGACTGTGCACCAGTGCACAAAGCAAGGTCCATAAAGACATGGATGAGCGAATTTGGTGTGGAAGAACTTGACCAGCCTGCAGAAGGTCCTGACCTCAGCCTGACAGAACACATTTGGGATGAATTAGAGTGGAGACTGTAAGCAAGGCCTTCTCATCCTACATCAGTGTCTGACCTCACAAATGCGCTTCTGGAAAAATGGTCAAAAATTAAACACTCCTTGTGGAAAGCATTCCCAGAAGAGTTGAAGCTGTAAAAGCTGTAAAGGGTGGGCCGACATCATATTAAACCAGATGGATTAAGAATGGGATCTCACTCAAGTTCACATGTGTGTGAAGGCAGACAAGCGAATACTTTTGGCAATATAGTGTATATAGTGGACCTATAATGTAGCTGTTTCTAATAAAATGGACTGCTATTTTATATTTTGTCTATTCTTTCAATGAAGAAAACCCACATCAGTTTAGCAGAAAGAAAAGAGCAGGGACCATGATAAAGGCAGGTCACCCAAACAGGCTTGTGCTTTAAATGAGTAAAAGGACTAAAGAGGGATTAAGTACTGTAATTTAACAGATTCGCTCCATTTGATCTGCAGCAGAAAAAGTACAGGCCTTTCAAACTCAAAGACAAGTGAGACACAATCAAGGGAGCGAGTGAGAGGGATTAGGATATTGCCTCTGCAAGAGAGGCATGTGTATGAGTAGCAGGTACTGAACCTTCCTTTGTAGATTTGTCAGCCCACTTTCAGGCAAATCCCAGAGACGTGTGAAACCATAATGCAGACTGTACCTTGGTGTACAGTATCAAAGGGCTTTCAAATACAGCATTGATATGAATTATACCTCAGTGCTGGTAAAAAGAATGAGTGATTGACTCATCAGTGGTTGCAGTCTGTGTCCAGGAGCCCCCTATACAGGTTTTTCAGGTTATTTCAGGCTTCAATAATAATAATAATAATAATACAAATATTTAGGGATGCCTAATGCTATCGGCATCAGTACTGAGTCCAGTCATCTGGATTTTGACTTTACTAAATCAGGCCACAAGCTGACTCATCAGAAACACTTGAACATTGTGAACAAGTGTTATTAAAAAGGGTGAAAATGTAAGTGAGAAATGTAAGTATATAAGTATCCCTCTTACTCTGACGTTCTCAAAGACTCCATTTCCCAGAACTCCTTGGGAGACCATAAGACAGTGGCACCTTTACAATCCACTGATCACCATTCTCAATCACCTGAGTACTAATCTGTCTCACCTGTTCTGTTTATCATGTGACTACATCTAGTCTAGTATATAAGCCCAGGCTTTAGATTATTATTATTATTTTTTTTTAAATAATTTTTACCTGATTTTCTCCCCAATTTAGTAATTTCCAATTCCACCCACTAGTTAGGACTCCCCCAATCACACGATGCTTCCAAAGTAGGGTGAGGCTAGCACAGGCTTCCTCCGAGACCTGTGAAACCAGCCATCGCTTCTATTCGAACTGTTGCTCACTCAACATCACGGGACAGCCGAACGCGCTCGGAGGAAAGCGCCAACTGCCAGATCTGTTACGTCAGCTAACAGATGCCTGTGCTGACTAGTATCGTGCTGAGTGATGGGGGAGTGGTATTGCTTCTTTGCCCTCTTTTTGAATCTTGGTTGCCTGATCTAGTTTTTCTTATGTTTGTCATTTTTTTATGTTTGTCATTTCCCACAACACATTTGTTTTGTGGGTTTTGGATCTGACCACTCCTGTTTACCAACTACAAATTTTGCCAAACCCTTAACTAGCAAAGTTTTCAAGTGTGGTTTTCAGAGTATTCAGATAGACGTGAAACACCTCATGATCCTCATTATTGACTCACTCAGCCTCATTTCGCTGACATGGATATGCCTAGATTCCAGGAGGGATCAGCTTATCACTGGCTAATTAACACCCAGTACCTCAATAAAATGCTGTTAGTTTAAAAAATATGTGCTATCATAAGATATTTTATCAACACAATCCATCACTGACATGGAGAGGAATTCATGCCAAATTAAAAAGCAATCATTTCACTCAACAAACGTGAAATGCAATGTAAATATGAAACTACTTTTCCGTGGTGATGAACAGAGCACATGTCAAAATGAAAAACAACCCAAGCTCTATTACAGTTTCACATCACTTGACCTCTTTACTGAAAAACAGCGCATGAGTATTTGCATGCAATAAATGAAATGCTGAATTTGTGTCACCTTGAAACATAATGAAGGCCAAGCTGCAGCGCTTTAAATGTGGTCATAACAGTGAAAATAGTGAAATATAATACACATGGCATTACTTTTCACAGGTGACATGTGGAATATGCACCAAAATGAAATGCAAAACATGGAAGCTACAATGCTTCCATTTTGCTCAACCTCTTTTTTGGACTTTCAACGTATTTGCATCATTGAAAAGCAACCACAATAGTGAAATACACTGCACACCAGATTGCAATTAAACACTAACATGTGGAAAACATGCCAAAATGAAAAGTAAGATATCCTTTATGTTAATTTAACATTGTTTGAAGTACTTTCAAGGTGACAACAGCTGTGCATTTTTATTTCAAGGACTGTATTCAGTTCTGACATTAATTCGGCATTTCATTTTTAAAATGCATAGCCTCATGCGCTGTTTATTCGCATGTGTTCTGCACGTCAGTAATAAAAAAAGCCATGTATGCATTGCATTTCACGTTTTTCTGCTTCCCAATTTGGCAAATTCCTCTGTATATTCATGATGTTAATGAAATATGTTTTAATGGCATAGACTTTTTAAAACTAACAACATTTTGGGATGAACTAGAACAGAGATTGCGAGTCAGGCCCTCTCGTCCAACATCAGTGTCTGACCTCACAGATGCTCTTCTGGGTGAATGAACAAAAATTCTAACAGACACTTTCCAAAATCCTGTAGGAAGCTTCCCAGAAGAGTGGAAGCTGTTACAGCTGCAAACAGGGACCAAGTCAATATTAATGCCTATGAATTTAGAAATGGATGTCATAAAAGCCCCTGTAGGTGTGATGCGTAGATGTCCCAATACATTTGTCCATATACTGCTGTGATATTTTAAAGGGTGATAAACTGAACCCTCTTGGAATCCATGCACATCCGTGCCATCTAAATAAGAGCAAGTGAGTCAAAAAAGAGGATCATGAGGTGCTTCACATCTGTCTGAATACTTGTTCTCAAAACCACATTTAAAAATAACAACATTATGTTTCAGAAGCAACTGTAGTTTTAATTATGTCCACTAGTAGTACCAGTAGTACCATAACACGTATAAACTGGTTGATATTTTTTTAACTACTGAGCTTTAAAATGAGTTTTTGTTCGTTTTTATTTATTTCTATTACAGAATAGACTGTTTATTTCTATTATAGTCTGGCTGTGTTATTGTTTATATTATATTTTTTAGTCTATATTAGTATATTAGCACATTCTGAGACAAATTTACAGACAACATGGTAAAATGTTAAATACATGGGCATAAAATGTGGCTGTGAAGGCTGACAGATTTTTGTTGAAAGGATAAAATGGCTCTTGTTAACAGTTGGGTTGCCGACCCCGGTATAGATAAACAACCAGTAGGATCATGAACTCTTTTCAGTGCCTTAATAAATCTGATTCAGTTCATGGTCAAAAAATAAATAAAAACCTGACTGATGTGATTTTTCTCATTCTCCACAGCACGATTCAGCAACAGGGGTGTCCTGTTGCGGTACTAATCTTAGCTACTTTTAAAGTGTTCAACGACACACCATCAGCAATAATAACAGCACTAAGATTACACCACCAGACCCCAAGAATAAACTACATTACAACATCAGGTCATTTAAAACCTCTGGCAGTGCGGCCACATAAACAAGAGAAGCAGCAGGAACAGAGCTGGTCAGTATGGTCCAGCACCGAAGGGCAAAGAGATCACACTACATTAGCATCTCACTGAAGCCAGCCATGCAGTCTGTACCGTGGAGTCAGTGCAGATGGCAATGAAGAAGCATAGTGTTGTTTTTAGCTACAGTACATATATATTTGCATATATTTAGACAATAATAGAACTAAGAATGGAAAAAAAACACATGTAATACAGAATGGATCACAGTTATATGGACGTAAAGCAGTGAGTCTAGCTTGCAGATCAAGTTAAAGCCACAGTTTGGTGAAAAATCTAATTTACACTATTTCCTCTTCTTCCAAATGCAGTCAGTCAGCCATGTTTGTTCTACCCTGGAGCTTTGAGGCTAATGTAGCTAACAAGCAATGGATTCCGTTCATTAGCATCATTCCTAAATCATCACACACTCGCCTCAAACCACATTTAGTTGTTCAGTAATCTCAAATAGACTTCCTAATGTGGTTTCTGACACTGGATGCCATACTAGTATCTATAAACAGGCACAAAAGAGGCTAAAAAAGGGGGCTGCTATTGTTTTTAGCCATGCTAATGGCAATTTTTTAGCTACCAGTATGTCACTCAGAGCACATAAGCAAGTTTAACTGAGATCTCCAACTCAAGATTCTATTGCATGGCCACGACTTAGTAAGGCGTGGGAACGAGATCATGCCTTACTAAGTTGTGGCCATACATTATTTTTACTTATACGGGATGCCCCTAGCAGGGCTCTGTATATTTTTTACATTGTAATTTTACATTTTATGTGTCGCTCACACTTAATATGAAGGCTAAGTGCTATAATACCATTTCTCTTTAGTACTACAATCCACTGCAGTTCAAGAACTAAGACTAAACTCCTATTCCAGCTTTTCCTCTGTTCATACACTGTGATACTGCCGCTCTACAAGAATGATCTACAACAACGTGAAATAAAATAAATCTTTTTTTCCCCTGAAAACCTGTTGTTTGAGGAGAGAAATGCTGCACCTGAGCCTGTTGCTGTGACATAGCAGCACCTCAGCTGAGTGCTCCTGCCCCCCTCTGGGCTTTCTTCCTTAATAAGAACATCAATTATTTAGAAAAGCCATTCATGTTTTATGGGACCCTATAATGGGCCTAGCAGTGACTGCTTCAGAGTGTTGGTGGAGGCAATACACTGAGGCTGCGCCTTTCTGTTTATGATTATGAGAGATTTTATAGAGTTACATGTTTACTTTATGGAATGCAAAGTAGCGCCTTTAGGACTACTGTAGCTGTATACATTTGACCAGAGGAGGTTAGGTAATGTAGTTTGTGGGATATGAATGGCCGATTGATGAAGTATCTGTTTAATTTTACAGATGTACCAGACTGATATATCATAGCCAGGATGTTCACGTCAGCCCCACAGGACACACTCAGTAAAACTAACAAGTTGCGGTCGTGTCTAATAAAAGATGTTGTTATTCTATTAGACTGAGGTGGACTGGAACAGTACTTCTAATATTGAGGGACCCACAGGTTCAGCCAATTATGCACACTGCATTAAAATCACTCCACAATTATTACCATCAAACTGTAAAACTACACACACTGCAGATTCATACTGGATTAAAATCACTCCACAATTATTACAGTCAGACTGTAAAACTACACACACTGCAGATTCATACTGGATTAAAATTGCTCCACAATTATTACAGTCAGACTGTAAAACTACACACGCTGCAGATTCATACTGGATTAAAATCACTCCACAATTATTACCGTCAGACTGTAAAACTACACACACTGCAGATTCATACTGGATTAAAATCACTCCACAATTATTACAGTCAGACTGTAAAACTACACATACTGCAGATTCACACTGGATTAAAATCACTCCACAATTATTACAGTCAGACTGTAAAACTACACACACACTGCAGATTCACACTGGATTAAAATCACTCCACAGTTATTACCGTCAGACTGTAAAACTACACACACTGCAGATTCATACTGGATTAAAATCACTCCACAATTATTACCATCAGACTGTAAAACTACACACACTGCAGATTCATACTGGATTAAAATCACTCCACAATTATTACAGTCAGACTGTAAAACTACACACACTGCAGATTCACACTGGATTAAAATCACTCCACAATTATTACAGTCAGACTGTAAAACTACACACACTGCAGATTCATACTGGATTAAAATCACTCCACAATTATTACAGTCAGACTGTAAAACTACACACACTGCAGATTCACACTGGATTAAAATCACTCCACAATTATTACAGTCAGACTGTAAAACTACACACACTGCAGATTCACACTGGATTAAAATCACTCCACAATTATTACAGTCAGACTGTAAAACTACACACACTGCAGATTCATACTGGATTAAAATCACTCCACAATTATTACAGTCAGACTGTAAAACTACACACACTGCAGATTCATACTGGATTAAATCGCTCCACAATTATTACCATCAGACTGTAAAACTACACACACTGCAGATTCACACTGGATTAAAATCACTCCACAATTATTACCATCAGACTGTAAAACTACACACACTGCAGATTCATACTGGATTAAAATCACTCCACAATTATTACAGTCAGACTGTAAAACTACACACTGCAGATTCATACTGGATTATAATCACTCCACAATTATTACCATCAGACTGTAAAACTACACACACTGCAGATTCATACTGGATTAAAATCACTCCACAATTAATACCATCAGACTGTAAAACTACACACACTGCAGATTCATACTGGATTAAAATCGCTCCACAATTATTACCATCAGACTGTAAAACTACACACACTGCAGATTCATACTGGATTAAAATCACTCCACAATTATTACAGTCAGACTGTAAAACTATGCACACTGCAGATTCATACTGGATTATAATCACTCCACAATTATTACCATCAGACTGTAAAACTACACACACTGCAGATTCATACTGGATTAAAATCACTCCACAATTATTACAGTCAGACTGTAAAACTACACACACTGCAGATTCATACTGGATTAAAATCACTCCACAATTATTACAGTCAGACTGTAAAACTACACACACTGCAGATTCATACTGGATTAAAATCACTCCACAATTATTACAGTCAGACTGTAAAACTACACACACTGCAGATTCATACTGGATTAAAATCACTCCACACTTATTACAGTCAGACTGTAAAACTACACACACTGCAGATTCATACTGGATTAAAATCACTCCACAATTATTATAGTCAGACTGTAAAACTACACACACTGCAGATTCACACTGGATTAAAATCACTCCACAATTATTACAGTCAGACTGTAAAACTACACACACTGCAGATTCATACTGGATTAAAATCACTCCACAATTATTACAGTCAGACTGTAAAACTACACACTGCAGATTCATACTGGATTATAATCACTCCACAATTATTACCATCAGACTGTAAAACTACACACACTGCAGATTCATACTGGATTAAAATCACTCCACAATTAATGCCATCAGACTGTAAAACTACACACACTGCAGATTCATACTGGATTAAAATCGCTCCACAATTATTACCATCAGACTGTAAAACTACACACACTGCAGATTCATACTGGATTAAAATCACTCCACAATTAATGCCATCAGACTGTAAAACTACACACACTGCAGATTCATACTGGATTAAAATCGCTCCACAATTATTACCATCAGACTGTAAAACTACACACACTGCAGATTCATACTGGATTAAAATCACTCCACAATTATTACAGTCAGACTGTAAAACTACACACACTGCAGATTCATACTGGATTAAAATTGCTCCACAATTATTACAGTCAGACTGTAAAACTACACACGCTGCAGATTCATACTGGATTAAAATCACTCCACAATTATTACCGTCAGACTGTAAAACTACACACACTGCAGATTCATACTGGATTAAAATCACTCCACAATTATTACAGTCAGACTGTAAAACTACACATACTGCAGATTCACACTGGATTAAAATCACTCCACAATTATTACAGTCAGACTGTAAAACTACACACACACTGCAGATTCACACTGGATTAAAATCACTCCACAGTTATTACCGTCAGACTGTAAAACTACACACACTGCAGATTCATACTGGATTAAAATCACTCCACAATTATTACCATCAGACTGTAAAACTACACACACTGCAGATTCATACTGGATTAAAATCACTCCACAATTATTACAGTCAGACTGTAAAACTACACACACTGCAGATTCACACTGGATTAAAATCACTCCACAATTA